>NC_069119.1:655629-714173 GCF_025612915.1 Magallana angulata
ATTTTTGCTGTTAATGTCACTTTAGTTCGAGGAGTCATTCCTATTGAAAGTAAGTGTAATTGAATTTTTAAAAAAATGCTCATTGGACGAATGGGATATGGCGATAGAGATGGAGAAAGTGAATAGTTTACTTTTTAATCTTTGTAGACAAGAAGACATGGAGCATATGGATATAATTTGAATATAATCTGGCATCTATATAGAGAAAATGGTAAGTTTAAATCATGTTTCTGTGATAGTATGTATGAAGAAAGTATGAAACTAACAAAATAAATATATAGGTTACACATTGTTTGAGTTGACATGAAAATATTGGTTTAAAAACGACTGATAGATATTTCAAAAAGGTACATTGTAAATCACGTATTATGAAAAAAATTCTGGATTCTGTCCCCAGTAAAATGTGAAACGGCAAATACGTGTTTATATATTTCAGTAGGTATTAAATTTATTATTTATAATGCCAGTTGCTTATCTTTTTTAAAATACTGTTTTATTCAAAAGTGACTCAGATGTGATTTAACAAAAATTGTCAAATGAATTTTGATACAGAGTTATGGAAACACGGAAATGAAATTTGTGTTGGCATAACAATCATGCTTTCAAATACTACATGTAGAATGTTTCCGTTGATTGACCTTGATCTATGCCAAGCTATGTATGTTCAATGCCAAACTATTTCCGCAAAGTTATCTGAGGATGAGTTAGCTGTACCACAGTAGTCGATTAATTAATGATATTTTTTTTTTTGAAAAATCTAGATTTACAGTTATCAAAAAAAAAAATAATTGTCACAATCAGGTTTGAATGTACATAATGCAAAGCACAGTCTGACACGAATTTTCGTTTTGGAAATATATTTTACTGGAAACACAGACCCAGGCAAATTCAATCTTTGGCAGCCCGCTTCAATACTGTAACATTATTTTGTGAATTTCTTAAAATCAATAAAACGGTAAATTCAGTCGGAGCATGCAATCTTTAGTCGCTTGTTGTGCGATGGACATACACATTTGAGCATTTGCAGCTTCTCAAACTACTAAACCATTCCTTACCGAAATTGACGAGAAGCATCTTAGAGGAAGGAGAGATGAGCATAGCTGTTACAATGCATGTTCTTAAAACTTCCGGGACACATATTTTGGTCGAATACTGTACCATTCGATGTACATGTGTTTGCTATTCCAAACATACGTATTAGGTACATAATACACGGTTGAACAACAAGTTTGTTTCTTCATGTGAAACTGTCAATTTAATAACTCAGAGTTATAAGTTCTAGGGTAGGGGTGGGGCCATTTTGTTCGCTTTTAGTAAAATTGCATATCTTGCATACATTTGATATATTCTTCTTTAATCCTTATGAAATTGAGAAAAAGATAACAAACTGCATCGTTATAGCGAGCTGTTTAGTCTCCAACAAAATAAAAATTTAAATAAAATGATAAAAGCCATTGCCCTTTGACTAGGGTTTCTGGTGTTAGGGCGAAGGGTATGTATAGATGAATTAAAATTATTTGTGGATGAATTAAAATTGTCTTCTGTGCTCCATGGTAGATAAAAGGATAAGATGAACAAGGAATCCTTCACCATAATAATGTGTAAAGAAAACGTGCTTGAAGTACCATATTTTTAAAACACGATGCACTTAATATTATTAATAAACAAACAGTCAGTGAAAATGTAGTTCCTCTTCAATATTTTCATTTTCCAGTGTCTTTGTCGGTTTGCATACGTAATATTTTTATTTTCAATCGTTCCATCGCTGAAAATTATATAAATATGCATTTTAGTAATAAGGAATCATTCTTTGAATATTATGAGATAATAAATTCGGTCGGGGCATGATCAAATCTCTTATAAAGCCCTTTGGGCTTTATTGGATTTGATCATGCCCCGACCAAAATTATCACCTCATAATACTCAAAGAATGATTCTTTATTCCTTAATTATTTTCTCTCTTTTTTCCTGTGTAACACTTGACTGGTGATCAATTGTTTTTATAAATCATTCGTTGTGTTTACGTTTAAGCACGGCCACGTTCATCTGTGTCTTCGTGAGATGGTTTTAAAGAAGTATGGAGAAGAAGTCTGGCAGGCTGTTCTGTAAGAAACTCATTCATCTGATGAAGTTACACATTATCTGATTAATTAAGTAAAACATTTTTTATCACGCAATAAATAATTGACTGTTAACGTGTCCATGAATATTATCACTTCGACTAATCTCACTTATGAACACGACTGTATTTATTATGTAATATCATTTTATACCTACTTTATAAAGCTAAATAAAACAATTTACTATAAAGTTTACCATATATTTAGCTTTAACGCATCGCGCCATTAAAACAACATAAAAAATCGAATAAATGTACTCGGTATTTCTTACAGTAAAGAGGCCTCCCTTGACGATGACAACGATTTCATGTTGTTCCATTACTACGACGATAAAAGAACGATTAGCCTGGTTGTCGCCATTTCAAATAACACAGGTGAATTATTCAAGTGAAATTACCAGAATGTAAATGGGGTGAAATGCGACGCGTTTCTGGTTTCTCTATACCCAACCTGAAGAATGAATTAAATTATTCTATTTAGACTCATTTAGACTATTTAGACTATTTATTTCTTTCCTTTGCATAAACAAAATCATTGAAGACAGTATTTGTAACTCTATGTTTCTGATTCGACCTTTTTCGTTTGCTTCTGTCATGTTGTCAGATGTAGTAAATACAAAAAAGTTGTCATGTTGTAGATTATTATTCACTGTCACCTTTCAAATTCAAAATTGAGAACATAACACTATAATAATATTTTGTCCGCCATCGTTCACTTATGGTAAAGTTGGCGAATTTAATATGTAGGATCATTGGGGATGGGGGGAGTGTGTGTTCCCGTTTTGCACACATTTGATAATGGGGTATAAAACAAAAGGTGTGATTAGTGTTGTGATAGTAATTATAGCCTGCTTTCAATCCGTGATTTACCTAGATTTTTAGTCCTTTGTTTATCAGCGCATAAACGATGAAACAAAAAGATTTTTAGGATTGTTCTAGAAGTGTTTTAGGATTAATAACTATCAGCATTTCTTATCATTTTATGAAAAAAAAATAAAAGAAATTATTCTTAAATCTCCGCTCATTGATAAGAAAAATAATGGTAGATGATTTAACTTTAACATTTTTGCCCAATATAAAACCGAATGAATAGACAGAAAAATTGTTGGTCCCAATGCCAATTGAAAGCTGGATTATCATATGATGAAGGGAAAAACTGCAGTCGTTTGGGTTACTCCGAATCTCCTTTTACAACTTAGATACAAAATATGTAAAACACATGTTTGTAAATGGTTGTTTGGTGTCAACAGAAAGGATATTATGTAAGGAAACGGATCTTTGTCACATTATATTTCAATCTTTGGACTTTGACAGTAGTTCTTATGACATCACCGGTTTGGTATATTGCGGGTCACTTTCTGGCATTTCAAATAATCAGTAGCTAAACTGGCAAAAAACATTCCGATGAAAATAATATTTTAGGGGGAAGGGGAAGGAACATAAATTGTAAATTAATGACTAGATCTTATTACTTATGAGTAAACATTAATGGTAAAGGCACTACACTTCTGGTTAAAATCTTTAAAATCTTCTCTTAAACTTGGAATCTAGCATACATACTTGTCTAGGTCTAGCAAAGATTAGCCGGAGAGCTTCCGATGTATTTATTCGGACACTAGGATAGGGACTACTTTTTGATCATTTATGTTATGCATATATTCTATAAACATCTGAACTTTTCGATATCTAGGGAAAAAAATGGGTGAGTATAGATGAACAAGAAAGCCTTTACCAAAGTTATAACTCTGTTATGAAAGACCTCAGGGTGATTGAGTCTGTAAATACGACAGGAACTTTTGATCATAAAGAATCTACGGCTGTGCACCTGGTGGGCAAAATGCACTGTAAGATACATTACAACCATGCACCGAGCTTTACAATTTGGGTCAACGAAAGCCTTATGATTTGTTACTATATTTCATGGATTGTAAAATATCCAAAACTCTCATTTTAAACTTACAAATTATCTCTGCATCATAATAGTCAATAATGCACCAGACAACAGTTTTTTTTTTTCATTTATAAAAGTGTTAGTTCATGGGTCCTTACAATGCTGTATATTCCTTATGAACGTTACGGCCTGTGGAAGTCTTTTTTCTTACTATACAGGGTTAGACGTAAGTGGTGTGTTGGAGTCATATGGACACTACTTCTACTTTTACTCAACAAGTTGTGGATACGACCGGATGTTGCGCACTCTTGGGAAAGATTTTCATACATTTGTGCAGAATTTGGATCTTCTACACTCCCTTTTGGCCTTAACCTACAAAGGCATGAGACCTCCTCACTTCCGGTATTAGCAAAACCTACCTTGGTAGATAGATATGTACAATTGTATGCATTGCATCAAAACGTTCTCTGTCCTTGATTTTTGTAAATATCAAAATCATTAATTTCCTTTTCCTGTTGAAATAATTAGTATGTGTTTCATATAAAGCTTTGTACATTCAGTGATGTAAATCAATGATTCAATACCGTGTTATTGATTTTAGATGTGAAAAAAAAGATGGGAAGTTGTTTGTACACGTGTTTACCGTACGACCGGGAATGTATCCGGCGGCCATTGGTAAGAAGAAACAACAGCATAATCAATAAACATTAGTTTTTGAATGAAAAAAAATGTGAAGATCAAAATATTATTTTAAATGTTAACTGAAACATACAAATGTTGTATTAATTTTAACAGGAATGTTAACTGAAGTTGCACTGCAAATTTTCGGAACTCGAATCAGCATGACAGTTGTTACAAGGAAAACGGGGGAGATATTTAAACAAAAATATTGTGAACATGTAATCACTGAAGTTAAGGTTCTTGAGGAACAAAAGATTGCAGCTTTTACTGGAGAGGACCAACTCATGAAAAATCACGTAGAAAGCAAACTTCAGCAACTCGCGCATGCGCGTGAAAACAACGTGGTGGCGGTTCCCGAAATCAGTTTAAATACAGCTTTACCGTTTAGTGTCGTTTTTGACAAAAACATGTTCATTCAAAGTGCGGGCTTGCACTTGAAAACCCTTTGTAATGAAATTCAAGAAGAAGGAGCAAAAATAAATGACATCTTTGAGATTAAAGAACCTGAGATGAAGTTTGAATATGACGCTATCATGAGTTGTAACAGTTCATACATGTATTTTTTCTTGCAACCAAAAGTAAAGACTCTCAATGGATCTCCCCCGAAATCAGACTGTCCTGTTCTACGGGGTTTGTTATTTACTAACAATTTAATTCTAACGAAATATTAAGCAATTATATTATTACAATATGCCGTGTAATTACGAATTGTTGTAATTGTTCTTTAGTCTGCAAACATTTGAATCAGTAGGTCTAATTCCGAGTTTGTTCTGTTCATGTTAACTTGATAAATCTTTGCATTTAATTAATTGCTTACATCACAATTTTTAAATTCAAATGAATGTAGGTCACATGGTTCCTTTGGAGGAGAAGGAGGAGATAATGTTTATAGGCACGCCTCATTTTGACAGCCTAGGGGATCTGATCTCCTCCACGACGTACCTCACAAACATTCCTCAAGACAACATGACCATGGAAATCATGTTCATGAACGAACAAAGACGAGCGGATGTTGAGATGAGGTACAAGTCTTTCTCTCTCTCTCTCTCTCTCTCTCTCTCTCTCTCTCTCTCTCTCTCTCTCTCTCAGTATGTCTACAGATATGGATATCGATACACACTTACTCCCTGACATGCACTAGTGTATTCCAAACAATTGCACAACCATGTTGACATTGAATGAATTTGAAAGAAATTATAGTTATGCTTAACTAATATTTAGACATACAGAAAGAGAGAAAGAGAATGTGAGAGAGAGAGAGAGAGAGAGAGAGAGAGAGAGAGAGAGAGAGAGAGAGATAAAGATAACAATTTAAAAAGTTGAACATAGTTAAATTATACCCTTTCCTATTTTAAATAAAAGTAAGAAGTTGGACCAAACCACAGCTGACATGAAGAAACTAGCGGCGGCTCTTGACCAGGAGAAGAAGAAGACAGACATGTTGCTGTATCAGATGCTTCCGGTGAAAGTAGCCAATCAGCTAAGAGAGGGTCGGACGGTGGAAGCAGGTAATACTAGTTGTTTATAGCTTTTTTCTAGGACAAAATTGCCTTTATTCTGATGTTTGATGGTTGATATTGATGAGAGAATGGACTTTTTTAAAGTAGTTTGTATACATAAATATGTCAATAATGTTAATATGTTACTAATCATCAGTATCCATGTCATCCCATTATAAAACAAAGCAGCTTTTATAAAATATCGGAATCAACATTTTATACGTTTGATAAACGACTTAGCGAAGAATCATTTCAAATAGCTAACAATCAATGCTTTTTTCTAGAGAAACACGGAAATGTGACCATCCTTTTTAGCGATATAGTTACGTTCACAAACATGGCAGCACTGTGCCATCCTATGGACATAGTCAAACTTCTGAATGATTTGTTTCAACGGTTTGATCAGCTCACAACAAAACACGACATTTATAAAGTAAGTTTCGCAAATGGGCCAACAAGTCGTACGATGCAGATGATCTCATTAATGAAATAATTATTTTTCAGTTTTCAGCATAAATTAAATATGAATTTTACGTATTTTCTGTTTAGCAAAGCATAAATTGAATTCAAATTAAACATATTAACTGAACTGAAAAGCAAAGATTCTGATATTACTGCTTTGCCTACACTGGTTTGAAATAAGTTCATTCACTTTGTATGTCATTCATTACTTGTAGGTGGAAACAATTGGTGATGCCTACATGGTTGTATCAGGAGTTCCGGAAGCCAGAGATGACCATGCCATCAGGATGTCAAATATGGGCCTCGATATGATTCAGGATACAAATCACGTGATCAATCCTGTATCACAGAAATGTATTCAAGTAAAATACAAGATTTTGTTATTCAACTAGTTTCTTCAAAAAACTGTATTGAATTGTGCATGTATTGGGAATATTAGGTAAAACATGTGACTAAACTGAGCATCGAGAATAACTAAACTTCAGTCTGAAATTGGTGATGTGTCTCAAATTGTATGTGGTGTCTTATTTCCAAAATATTACGAATTTTGATTTTGATTTGTATTCTTTTTTAAATAGTCAACATTGAAGTAATATTTGCTATGAATTTGTATTATTGTAGAGTTGCTATTAATAATTCAATGTCCAAAAATCTTTATTACAAAATTCTAATATTTATGGTATGATCTAATGAATCTAAGCAAAATTACACTTACACATTTTATTAAATAACAATTATTTTAAAAACAAAAAAAACAAACTCTCATAATGATGTTGAATGCTTTACATTTTATCTGACAAAACTTTTCCTTCTAGAAAGCTACACATACATGTTTAGATTAAGACTTATTTCAGATGTTTGAAATTATCACATATTTACAAGTTTTACATTGGAAGAAATCTTTTAAAAAACCAGCTTTTATAACTTTAAAGAATATGTAAAGTTTATTCTTACCAAAACTTGTTCCCAATCAGATCCGAGTGGGCATCCATACTGGGCCGGTGGTGTCGGGTGTGGTGGGCACAAAGATGCCCAGATACTGTCTCTTTGGTGACACCGTAAACACAGCTTCGCGCATGGAAAGTCATGGACTTCCGGGTCGGGTTCATATCAGTGATACTACATACAAGTAAGATAAACACTTCATTTTGTTGGTAAATTCATTTTTCAATAAAATATTGGCGCATATTTTAAAACATGTAAAACGTATTAAGTGATTATATGTAGCATTGTATAAAAATGTACAAGATTACGTTATATAATTGTAAATAGCATTAAACCTTTTTCACAGTCAAATTCGAAACGTGGGTTATATTCTTGAGAGAAGAGGTGGTGTAGATATAAAGGGGAAAGGAATTATGGACACATACTTTCTGAATGGAGTATCGGACGATTTTAATCCGAGCCGGATAACTAATAATTCGGATATCATCAAGACGTCCACTGAGCCGAAACAGTTAGAGGAGAAGTCCCCGGCTGCAACAGTAGCACCGACTGTTACAGAGCCCAAATCTTCCTCTTTTTGCTCTGTAATGTGACGCACCTGTTAATCTGTAATATGCTGTTATCTTATACATGCATACTAGTTTATTAAGTCAATGTTTTATGTCAGCAAAACCCCTACCCGACATTCATCCACATGTATGTGGATGAATCTTGGAAAGAAATATTGTGTAGATAAATTATGACAGAAGTTAAGTATAGTAGAATAAATTGACCTGAATTCACAGGTACTGATGAGTGTGCAGAACATGTAAATTTTAAATCGATACATACATTTTCGAATTTCGATTTTTGAACGGCAAGATTACATGTACAATATAAGATCATTTTCATCCAAAAGTTATTATGAGAGTCATAACTGTCTTATATTGCATATCTGTATGAATTATTATCATAACATCATGCAAAATGTTTAATGAATTGAATTTAACATATTTTATTGATTAAATCATAAGGATTAGACACAAGTTCTAAATAACTTAGGTATTCTTCTCCTTATAATGAAAATTTTTGAATATTGCCAGTAATAACGTTATATATGAATAAACAGTCTGCTACATATATAATAACATTTTTTAATTTAGACATTTTTTGAGAAGCGACCACATTAACTCAAAAAAATTTAAAAAGCAACCCCACATAATAAAATCTAAAAAACATTACACATCGAGTGCATTATACTGTGTTGAAATTCAGAAAATAAACTTAATACATCAAAACAAAATACTTTATTTTCTTACATGTACCAGAAAGTTAGGATCCATTTTC
This sequence comes from Magallana angulata, assembly GCF_025612915.1. Classification (NCBI taxonomy): domain Eukaryota; kingdom Metazoa; phylum Mollusca; class Bivalvia; order Ostreida; family Ostreidae; genus Magallana; species Magallana angulata. Next base: position 664,553 of record NC_069119.1, read on the forward strand.
AAATATATTCTATAAATCTTCAAAATTAGCTTAAATTTGCTTATCATTTGTTGATTTATATAATAATCTCCTTAAATACATGTAAAGTTTACAGCAGAACAAGGTTTCCAGCCTTCCGTCTTTCATTCATACAACTTTGATTGGTTTTATTCTTCCTCTTTGTTGTTTAAATTAAAAAATTAAAAAAAAAACCCAACCGTTTTGTTACTTTGTTTATCATTTGGTATCAATTTCCCCATGAACCCTGTTTTTTTTAAGCTAAATAAAAATGTTATTTGTAAAAGTTATTCATTCTTTTGCTTGGATTTTAAATACCTTGAAGATTTTACACTTTTGATAATTATAACGGTATTTACCAAAATTATAATTATTCATGAAAGGTAAACGCTACACACCATCCCCTTACACAGAGAAAAGGAATGTCGTTATTTTAAAAATAATTACATGTATAACTGTCACCTACTTACCGATTTTAATTCCCTGATAGCTGATTTTTAAGGTCAGGCCAAAATATTGGACCAGGCAAATTAAAGAGGATGTCCTTTATTAAAACTTAATTCAAATCCAATCACATCTTCGCTAGCCAAGGGTTTTTGGTCCTCTTTGTTCCCCATAAACCCTTCAGTTGGCGGATTTTATTACGAAAACTCGGTGATGTGGTGGCGCTATCTAGCGAGCAACTTGAGTTGCGCCCCTTGCATATTTACATTTTAATCGAATTAAACAATGGGTTATATACACATCATGGCATTATACTGTACAACTTGAAAACATGTTGACTACTGAATAACATAATTAACGATGTTATTAAATACGAATTAAGTTATAACCTAGGGAAAGTACGGGATGTTTTATTCAGTGTTTTGTAAGGACCTGTACCCACAGGAGTCGGCAATCTTATCAATAACTAATAACTAGAGTCAAAATAAATAAAAACTCAGCCATGAGCTTCGCTCACGAAGTGAGCAAAGCGAACAGGGATGCAACTCGATTTTTCACAAATCTGCTGTTGCGCGATATTTGCTCTGACCTGGCGATTAAATCAATAACAATAAAGAGAACTAGCGTCAAACAACTTAACTCTGTCCTAAACTTCGGATAATTCAACCCCTAAAGCTCTACATCGGCGAATTAATCAGATTTCTGTCAACATTCGATCTACCGAGAAGCCATGTAGTGACGTTACTAATTTCACATTCACCCCGAGACTGCGCAGATTTAAAACATTAGAAGGACATCCGGAAAAGTTTTTTCCGTAATTGAAGAAAACGATGGACACGAGGGCTGAAGCTGCAGCGAGGGCTTTAGATGGGCATCGTTTTGACATAACAGGGCAATGTGGAACGGGGAAAACATATATTTTGAGGTAATCCGACTTAACTCGATATGAGTTAAGTCATGTTATGGAAATGAATAGATTAACCATTTCACTAATATCTACATCGAAAGAAAGATAACTCCTCAATATGAGGTTCTCGTAACTTTTCGCACGGCCCCTTTTGGGGTCCTTATATTACGCATGCGCAGTAGTGTATCGACCTTTCTCAGCTTCAACCTGGAAAAATTCAATCATTGTTCATCACGACTGTGTATCGACCTTTCTCAGCTTCAACCTGGAAAAAATTCAATCATTGTTCATCACGACTGACTTAATCGCTCGATTAATCATCGTTGGATAGTAATCGGGTAATCTTGTGTAATTCAATCAATTGTCCAAGTTGCGGTACGTATTCAATTCCATTTATTTTTTTTAGAGGGTTTTAAAACTTTGCAATACAAGATAATTTTCTTATTTCGTCTGCTTCTCTCTTTAAGGCGGCCATGATTGTTACATTAGATAGTCATTACGATGTAGGTTTATTTCAAGTCAAATTGCGGGCTATCAATGGATATAACTTGGTTAATAAAAAGTTTAGTCATCATCATTAAAATATAATATTCCATTGTAAAATTTTAATTTACAATAAATTTTAAAATATTCAAATTCAAGTAGGCCTTAACGGGCCTACATAGCTAGTGCTGACCTAGGACTACGGTTGCATATAGAATATATACTAGTATCATATAGCATAAATACGTAACGTTAACAGATACAATGAATTTATTGTTTACTTACGGTATAACTTTATAGCCATATTATAACGTTTATGATACATTAATTTTCATTGATATTTCTTTATAACTTTGTATCTTAAGTTACTCAGCTTTGCTAACTTCCTAGAAAATGTTGAGGTCTAAAAGAAAGAGCAAGTCACCGTACGCCAGGCCAAATGCTCATCCGGCTCTCAGGGCCCTTAATCCGGCAACCACAGCCACCCAAACCCAAGCAGGCCCGAGCAGGCCCACGCAGGCAGCGGTCCAGTTTGTGTCCACTCAACCTCAAAATCAAGAGCATCAGCTACCAGTCGATGATCCCACAACCAGTGAGCAGACTGCAGTACCGCTACCTTCCATAGCGCCATCAATCCCTCTATCAACTTCAGGTGAAAACCCTTTAATAAGCATTTCTGATGAGCTTGGGGTTCATGTCCCTCAAACCATCAAAGATAAAATATGGTCAAAACAATACATTGATCTGTCAAAAATCATCAATTCAGAAACAGTTGATACATCCGCTCAGGATTCGCACAAATTTTCCATAGTTGAGGGTCAGTTAGTTATTGAACCAAAAACTAAAACTAACAAAATTACATCAATTAACACCTGGCTTGATGCATTTTTGATTTTCTCAAGCATATACCTGGCTAGACACCCATCAGACATACAGGGTATCTTGAAATATATCCACACAATACGTTTAGGATATAGCCGTAATATAAATGGCAATTGGATTGAATACGACAGACAGTTTCGTCTCAAAATGTCAAAAAACACATCAATTTCATTTGGCTCTATCGATGCGGAGTTATGGTTATTGTATATGCAGGCTCAAGTTCAACAAGCTCCACAACAGTCAAAATCGTCACTCAAATGTTTTGATTATAACTTTAAAGGTTCCTGTCCCAAACCCCAGTGTTCATTCCAGCATATATGCATGCATTGCAACAAGTCACACCCACGCATGCATTGTTGGTCCTATCAGTCGACCCAGACCCAAGTCATCAGATCCCCCCCTCCAAATCCAGCACACCAAAATTTTGCCCCGCAAAATTACACCAATTTTCGTCCCTTACGCCCAAGGCATTATCAGCTACCAAGACCAAGATTTCATGCACCTAGGTTCAACCCCAATTAAGATCTCCGTTTTAGAGCAATACCTCGCTACATATCCTGATATTCAGAATGCTCAATTTTTATTAAATGGTTTCAAATCCGGCTTTTACTTGAATTACATAGGCCCAAGAGCCTACTTACAATCCAAAAATATGAAGTCCGCGAGTGAACATGCTGATCAACTTTTGGCTATCATTGAGAAAGAAATTACGTTAGGAAGGATGTCAGGCCCCTTTTCCCAACCCCCTTTTCCCAACATTAGGTGTAACCCTGTTGGGGTCCTGCCCAAGAAAGATGGAGGCTACAGGTTAATTTCAAATTTGTCAGCGCCCATTGGCAATAGCGTCAACGAGCATATTGATCCAATTCTGTGCTCAGTGTCTTACGCTTCTTTTGATCAAGCCATTTCTATGATCCAAGAGAATGGTAAAGGGGCATTGCTTTGTAAAATGGATTTGTCTAGCGCATTCAGACTTTTACCTATTCACCCTTCAGATTTTTCACTGTTAGGAATATGTTTTCAAGAAAAATACTATTTTGATAGATGCATGCCCTTTGGTTGTTCCATAGCTTGTTCATCTTTTGAAAAATTCTCATCATTTTTGCATTGGCTCGTAGCACAAAAGTCTCAAAATTATAATATCATCCATTATCTTGATGATTTTTTGTTTGTTGGCGAGCAAAATACATTACAATGTTCAAAGCTTGCTGAAATGTTCATGTTAACTTGCAGTGAGTTGGGCGTCCCAATAAACGACAAGAAAACTGAGGGCCCATGTACTCGTCTATCTTTCTTAGGACTAGGTATTGATACCATAGATAAGGTCATTTTTATTCCTGACAATAAGGTTGCAGAACTTAGGTCCAAGCTTTCATCAATTACTTCTTCTAAAAAAGCCACCCTGAAAGAAATGGAATCACTTTGTGGTTCGCTTAACTTTTTCGCCAAAGCCATCCCTGGTAGCAGGGCTTTTAACCGCAGGTTTTATAACACAACAATTGGTATTAGGAAACATTACCACCTGATCAAGGTTACACAAGCAGTTAAAGAGGATGCTAGGATCTGGCTCACATTTCTTGACCAATACAATGGGCGTTCACCATTCCCAGAACTATACTGGTCTGATAATGAAACCCTAAACCTCTTTACCGATAGTTGTGGTTCCTACGGTGGAGGTGCGATTTTCCAGAATCACTGGGTTGTCATATCCTGGCCAGAGTCTTGGGGTCCAGATATAAGAAGAGATATTACATTTTTGGAATTAGTGCCTATTCTTGTGGCCATGTGGATTTGGGCAGATCAATTTACAGCTAAGAAATTGCTAATAAACACTGACAACATAGCTCTGGTCGATATATTGAATGCCAAGTCTAGTAAGTCTCAACGTGTCATGTCTCTTGTAAGACCATTGGTATTATTATGTATGAAAAATAACATTCAGATTAAAACTAGGCATATCCCAGGTTACCAAAATTCCATTGCAGATTCAATTTCTCGATTTCAGTGGGAAAGATTCAGATCCCTGGCTCCGCAGGCAGACAAGACTCCAGCCCGTTTACCTCCGGAATTGTTGTCCCTCTTAGACCCCATGTAGAATGTTTACTTGAGGCAGCAATATCCAAAAATACTGCGTCCACGTATCAAAAAGGCATAAATTCCTTTGAAACTTTTTGTACCAAACACAATTTTATCTTTTGTTGGCCTCCACCACTGGACCACATAATCAACTACATCGCATACCTGCATGCAAATAAAGTGTCCTATTCAACAGCGAGATGTTATTTGAGCGGTATTAGTTACAAGCTTCAGTTAGAGGGTCAAATTGACAACACTAAAACTTTTATAGTTAAAAAAATGTTAGAAGGTTTCCGTCGGTTAAATCCAGCGAAGGATGTACGGTCCCCAATTTCCCTATCTTGTCTCAATAAATTAGTTTCTATACTACCTACGGTGTGCACAAGCTTGTATGAAGCTGTTATGTTTTCAGCAGCCTTTCATTTAGCATTTTTTGCATTATTGCGCATTAGCGAATTTACTTTCACTAGTAATGACGCACCAGCCTTATTATTTCACGACGTGACCATTAATGAAACACACATTGGTCTGTATATTAAAGGTTCAAAAACAGACCAATACAATAGGGGTACTAAGCTACAGATTGAAATAAATTCTCAAACCCAGTCTTTATTCAAGCACATGCGTGAATTTTTGGCAGTTAGACCACAAATACAAGGCCTATTTTTCTGTCATTTCAACCACAAACCTCTTACTAAATATCAATTCACATCCGTACTACATAAGTCTGTCAAATTTATTGGCCTTGACACAACAACTTTCAAATCCCACTCATTTAGAATAGGTGGAGCTACACATTTGTACTTGCAAGGGCATTCGGAGGAGGACATTAAGTCAAAAGGCAGATGGAAATCTAACGCGTTTTGTTCATATATCAGATTGTAAAGCATAATTTTATGTGTGTTCATAACAGCCTCGTATTATTATTCAATACTAAGTTTTCAGGTCCCAACACCACGGTCTGGATCATTGGTTCGTCAATTATCAAACATGCATCCCATCACGCTGTCCAACAATTTGGAAACTTACACCTAGACCTTCAGAAACATAATATCACAGTATATTGGCATGGAAAGAGTGGTTTGGTCTGGGAGGATGTAGAGCCCACAATTACAAATATCATTGAACAAAGAGGCCACCCAGATTGGGTAATGTTACATTGCGAAGGCAATAGTATTGGGACCATGCCCTTGCTAAGACTGCAAAAATTCATGAAATTAACCGTTGTTAACCTACAAACAATTCTGCCGAATACAAGATTCATATGGTCCCAGATACTCCCACGAAATTACTACAGACATATGTTATCAAATATTGCCGGTGAGACCGCTCGAAAAAGAATTAACAAATCATTAGCCCCATTTATTGTCAAGCGTAAGGGCGCCTGCTTAAAGTACCCTGATCTACAACAATGTTCACCAAAATATTACCGTGATGGTGTACATTTGTCTGATACTGCTCAGAATACATTTTTGAAAACCATACGTGCTGGCCTCCTAAACATACTACATAATAATGTTAAAGTTTATGCTAAATCCCACGCCGAGTAATTCCGCAGTCTTATTGTCATGGCATTGTGCAAAATTTTGACCGCTTGTGGCGGATGTCTTCATGCATCATATCATAGTTTTTATATACATGAAGACATATGGCCGAATTTTGCTTAAGCCTGCCCCGGATTCTGTTTACTTCCAGGTCCGTGGCCAATAATCGGGCTTACTTTAATTGACACTTTGTTTCATTCAGACATTGATTGACAGTGAGTCATTGAATACACTGAGTAATTGAATAATTCTATTGATACATTGCAGTGGGTTGATTGTCATCATTGAATACACTGAGTAATCAATTAAATTGATACATTGATTGTCATATTGAGACATTCACTGAAGCAAAACATTGATTATACTTTATTGATTTGCATATTGATTGAAATATTGTTTGAATTATTGATTGATTGATTCATCTTGATTGATTGATTGTTTGGTTCATTGAAGATCTAACATCATAACTACCCAAAAGTCGATGTTGATCATTTAACTTACTCTATTGCTATATTTGCAATATTTTGCATACATTTGAATAGTTTATGATGTACTGATATATTAAAATAAAGCCATGACATAGACTGCCAATACGGTGTTGTTAATCTATTCTATTGAAATAAAGTATATTAAGGAATATTATCGTATAAAAATACAATATAATGAAAAAACCAACAAACAGTCTACTGACATTTCCCCGCGAAATTTCTTTGTATTTTGGATGATAATATGATGGGCATCTAAATTGTAATATTTGAAACAAATATTGATATTATTTTAATGTGTATTATTTCATTTTAAAATTAAAAAGGAATTTAGATCAAAGACATTCTGAAACTTTTTCAGACAATCATGTAAGACATATATATACATCATCACTTCAACCAAGAAAATAAGGCAATGAAATAAAAGTTTTCATTTCTTGAATTTTTATGAAGACAGCACTACAGATGCCCTTTACAATGAGTAAGCAATATAGAAAATATGTTGGAAGCCTCAAAAATATTTTGAAACATGTTTAGTTTGTTTACTTATTATTTTTCAGGTCACAATCAAGTGAATGACATGAAAATGATTACTAAGTACATTTAGTATACATCACTTATCATCTTACCTATGATCCTACAAGTACATGTCAATATAATTCCCTGTATGCATGAAAGTTTCATATACGAATCCCCCTTCTCTTTGATTTTGAGACTTGTTTCTGGTGATGTTTAGTGGGCATGGTGTTGTTGCTGTGAAAAAGCTTGCTTTGTTTGAAGAGTTAGACTTGTCTGAAACAGTACATTGCCCTGGTATTATGGCAGTATTTGCAGGCCCATACTGGGCGACAGTTGGATTTGTATTCATTCCATTTCTTAAGCCCCTTTGTTGTCCAAACAGATTCTCAACGATATCTGAGTTTAGGTAACCAGGGTTGATGCTGTTTTGTCCTATCAAAAATAATTTACACAGTGATACAAAACCCACAATGGTAGAGTTTATGTCAGTGCGTGTCTCAGAAGTTATGAGATTTTTGGACGAAATATGCATGACGGACTTGTCCATGGCATTTTCCAAAGATGTGAAGAATTTAGTAATATTATTCAGCGTTTCAAATTTGGGGTCTTGTAGCGATGAAATGGGTTTGTTTATGGTACAAAATATGTCAACTTATTTTGAGGTACAGTACCGTCAACGCGGATCCCGTATTTGACCGCGCTCCCCCCGCGGTTATTTAATCCTTTCCGCGTTACACCATCGCGGTTAATTTATCGCGGTGCTCGCTGCAGCCATGTTTAAACCGCGACGGTGTGACCTACCGTTGAACAAGGTGATCGGAGATTTTTACCTGTATGCTATTAGACAATAAGACGGCCACCTAACACTGAGAGTCATTCTATACTGGCCATGTCTGATGTATTGTTTCCATTTCACATATTAAAATGATTACGTATTTTTAATGCACGTTTTCAAAAATCCTTAGCAATCATTTTAGAGATTTTTTAATTAAAAAATCATCTGCACCCGTAATAATTTTCATGTAACTGTTGATATACCTATTATTTCAAAAATATTTAATCATTTTTATAATGTAATCTACATGATGGAGAGGGTTACATGTAGAACTATAATATATTATTTTTCGGTTTTTTAATGATTTTAAACATTTCCGACTACAAAAATGTTTTAATTCTTATCAGTTTTTAGCTCGTTTTACGGCACTCTCTCGATGCTCAAGACAATTAATCTAGTCCGTGACAGGCACATGCTACACGGAGAACGTATACCTACGGTCAACGGCATGATATGATATACCGTTTTTCGTAACCGCCCCCTCCACCTCTTCAACGTTTTAATGACTGTGAAAATACATGTAAATTGTACTTGACTTTAGTCCCAATTGTTTAACACAAAGGTGTGAAACCATCGCATTGACGGGAAATCACTCTACGCTTGAACGCACAGAATACACTGGTACATGCATATGGGACAGGTGGATAATCCGTGTAACGATCAGGAATTTCATCTGTTTTTCAAACAATTTTACTTACAGTAATAACAATAAATAGTTATTCATTTTACTGGTATCTGTTTAACTGTTAAACGTGATTAAGATGCACCCCCTCCGCAAAAAACCTAAAACCTTCAATATAGACAAAACGAGAGAGAGAGAGAGAGAGAGAGAGAGAGACACTGTCAATACTCAAGACAATTAACCTAGTCCGTGACAAGCACACGCTACGCGGTGTACGTATACCATACGATCAACGGCAAAATATGAAAATTTTACTTTACCCTTAAAATATATTGATATCATTTTATGTGTGTTGAATATGAAGCTACTACACATGTGTCGTATCAGTAGCGAATTATAACGTTTTTTGTACCCCCAACCTATTCAAACACGTGTGGTTAAAACGTACAAAAATGGGTTGTTTAAATACCTGATGTTTTTCTAAAACAGGCCCCTGAGCACTAGACGGGATGACGACCACGTCTATCGGCTGATGTTCCCGGGTACTGCCCGTGCATACTTTTACCAACTATTTAAGGTATCAACGAGGGGCTCCCCAAAGGATTGATATGTTACCACGGTAACCAAGGGTCAAAGTATTAAAACAAGGGGCTCTCCAAAGGATAAACCGGAAAGGTGAACCAAGGGGAATTATAATTATACACAACGAATTTTAGTTTGTTACAGACTTAAACAGGGAAAACGGAAACTGTTTATTTAGTTTACAATAAAGTCAAACCAAAAAAGAACAGACAAACACATCCAAGTAAATAGAACAGGGGCAACTCGCTCCAGAGACGTCCATTAACCCTGTCTCGTTATATTGATGAAAATATTAGCCATTGATTTTGTAAATGCTGCTTTTGAAAAAAGCCAAGAATGATTCGTATATTATTGGTTTATTTCACAAAAACAAAGTACCCGGTATTTGTTTGTATGACAAATGCCATTAGTTTCATTCCCTACAAGCTCTGAATATTCGATAGCTTGAATCAGCGCCTGGATTTCAGTACTCTGAAAACAATTAGCAGCAGCTCTTCATCGAGACTGAAGATAATATTACAACATCACGATTTTAGAAAAGGGAATAACATCATTCACAAACATCCGTCTTTTAAAAAGAAATTATCATCAGAGGTTACCAAATTTACTGACAACTTCAATGAATTGATGGACAAATTGGTTACCTTTGATGGTAATTTCATTTCATTTCAATTGGTTTTATTCGATAGAAAACAAATTAAACATGTAGTTTATTCAAATTTTGTAGCATTTTCAGTGCAGGGATGTATCGACTGGGAATTTATCTTAAAAGTACTGTGATTTGGAGTTCTACGAGTTGAATTAGAAAATGTAAATACTGTTGCTTTAAACATTTAAATCTCACAAAAGGGAGGTAAGTATGCCTGTTATTTATAATGAATATCATACCGGTATTTATAACTGGATTAAACAGAAAAATATCTCCAAAGTTTTATTCTCTGTAAAATCTACAAACAGCCAAAGATACTCTGAGAAAAGACATTGTTTGGTTCCGTTGGCATTAATCATTCACATTCTCAATGACTGATATGGAAATAAAAATTACGAGATTTTAGGTGTGGCAATATGTGTTGCTCTGCTTCGGGCACTCCTTGTAAACCTTTCATCCCATGGATAGGGAGAGGGAAGTTACTTTAAAAAAAACCCAGTTGAAATGATTACACTCCTAAACCGACCAAAATCCTGTTAGAAATAGTGTCTTTTGCGATCTACTCATTGGCTTACTTTGGAGATAAAAAAGAATCAAAAATCAATATTTGAATTTTTTTTCAAGTAATAAAGCCAGGTGCTTTTGCAATGAGATAAATTACATTTCATTTATTTTCACAAAACCTTAAGAATGAAAGAAGAGGAACTGATTACATTTACAAAATTATAATTTACAATTCTTGTTATCCAAACAAAATAAAATCGTCATTTTGAAAAATTTCACTAGGTTAGATGCGCAAATGAAAATAAACAAGGGGAATGTTTTATTCTACATATTTAAAGTTTACAATTCAATTTTGTGGTATTTTTTTTTATTGCCAAAAATAAATTTTGAATACCAAATTTTTAATTTTTTTTTGAAGAAATACAGAAATCAATTCTTAAAAAAATCCTTCAAAAACATATTTATTAGATAAAACAAATTTTTCAATAACATTTTATTTACACTTTTTCATTCATATTCAACTTTATATTGAAAGTGTCTGCTTATGTCAAAATTTTTATAAAAGAAATAATTATCTGAATAAAAAATAAATATAGTAAGAAAGAAAATAAGAGGAAAATAATAAATTAAATGCATGTAGGTAAATCACTCATAGTTAAATTACAGTTAATGAAATAAAATATGACAAATGAGCAAGTTCAAAAAATGTTACGACCTTAATAGTCAAGTATTGATCAAGTTTCGTGATATATTATCTAAACTCTACCAGTGTGTACATTTATGACCCAGATTACTATGCTGCATTACACGCTGTTAATCATTGCGCATCAGGAACATCATTGCAAGTGAGTGTCCGTGAGTCCTGAATTCCATCACAAAATAAAAGGTAAGGAACTGTTCGGCTTTCAATAGAACTAAAAAAGTGACAGCAGCTATAAGATGAAAATCGAAAAAGTGAGGATGATCTTATTCTGTACTATATATTGATTCTAAGGTACTATGCAGACAGTTGTTCCCCACTGTGGGACATAGGGAATTACAAAAAAGAGTCCATTTTATATAGGTTGTATTAGCAATTTCTTGATTTATAGGTTATTTGCGAGATGTTTATTAAAAAACTTGTTTATTACGTGTACCTATCAATGATGTAAAATATATCTCCGATGATAAGTTTTTGATAAAATGATATACTGTTCCTTTACGTTTTAACCATATTTCATAGATTAGGCTTTCTCTATATGTCTGTAAGTGGATTGTTCATGTACTGTAAAAATTCGAGCTGCTTCTTTTCATATTTATATATAAAGAAAAACAAAATGGTTTGCGGCCACTCTATAAAGCTCGATTCATTTTTTTTTTACTTTGTTTCCAATTAAATGAAATTATATGGTAGTGCAAAATGTAGATAGTCCCAACATGTATTTTTCAATCGAATGAATGATATTTTAACCTATAAAAAACCCTGAAAACCTAACATAGTAGTTATTAAAGGTTCAATATATTTGAATGCTAGCATTATAACTTGGTTGGAGATACTAATGAAGGCTCGATGACATTAATTAAGTAAACTTACAATGAGTTTTGTCAATAACTAGGGTAGCAAGATCAATCCAAAATCAGTCTAAAATAAAGTATTTGCATTACAAACACCAGTGGTATTTTTGCACATGCTTAAGATGCAGTTTCGGAATATCCCCCTTCCCCCCCCCCCTCCGAATTTCTTATAATTAAATTGTGACCAAAAAATACAAAACGGATAAATTTTAAAAGTAAAGGCAAACCTGGAATGTGGGTTCAAACCAAGAACGACATGTGTATGCACAAATAAAAATAAAGACACACTTTGACAAGTGTTACAATATTACAGGTGTCATTACAGTATTTCACTGAAGGTTCATGTCAAAACATGGCTGAGGCAAAATAATTCCCGAATTTTCCTTTGAATTTGGGACGTTTCCTCACGAGACAGGAGCTGATTTTTTTATGAGATGAAAAACAATGTGTAAGAGGTCTAACTATCCCAGTTTTGTAATAATGCGAGGTCATTTGAATTTTTGATGCGTGGCGTTTCCAGAGGGGGTGAAAAGGCCCGGACTTGATTTTCAAGCACACGTGTAACTTCAAGGTAAACAAAGTCTCACGTCTTGCTGGATGCACGTGTGTATTTTGCTAGAAAATTGTAAATGAAGCGTTCTTTATAAAGATGTCAGGAGGATTTTTTTCCAGAAGTTCGTTTTGAATTTTTAATCTGTATGTAAAGTTGTGCAATTTTTGTAAGAATATATAGTAAAATTTAATACTGTAGTGCAACCTGCAAGATAATACCTTCTTAAACTTAATTCTATAATTTAAGATTTAAAAAAGTTGTAAACAAAAGTCTCACGCCTTGCTGGATGCACGTGTGTATTTTGCTAGAAAATTGTGTAAATGAAGCGTTGTTTATAAAGATGTCAAGAGGATTTTTTCCAGAAGTTCGTTTTGAATTTTTAATCTGTATGTAAAGTTGTGCAATTTTGGTAAGAATATATAGTAAATAGTTAATACTGTAGTGCAACCTGCAAGATAATACCTTCTTAAATTTAATTCTATAATTTAAGATTTAAAAGAGTTGTATTGAAAAAATGGAATGCTGTTTTCTTATGAGTTAAATGTAAGACCACCGTCATCAATGGCATATTACTGATGTATATTAGTTGAGTATGGGATAGTCCGAATTTTAACAAATCAATTATGAATGGGAAATCATTATTCTTTGGGGATGTGTTTTCGTGGATGCCCAGACCCAAGCAATGATATTTCCAACGAATCATGAATAACCGTCGTTGTTCAGTAGATACAGAAGCAACGCAACTAGATAACATCTCAACGAAAATTAATAAATTTAAATTAAACGAAGTTGCCCCCCAAGAAATTTAATGATTCTATTGTATTAAGTGCATGCGAATAAATAGAGATTATATCTAACCAAATCCCCAAAAAATCCAGAACAAGAATTGTATTTTGTTATATTTTCAATTTTAATCATTAAAATACTGGTATGTTTATCAATGCTTTTAATTAGCATTTTTCAAGCAATAATCCTTTCGGTGTGAACTAATGTGTGCCGTTTCAGAGTGTTCATGTTGGACGGCTAGGGTCTAAATACAGCTCCCTATACGGTATTTGGACCGTGCTTCATAGTATGAAAATCTAATACGGTAACGAAAAGAAAAAAAAATGTAATGATTTCATAAATGTTAAAGACGAGTGATGAATCGAATCAAATTGGTCAATTAAAATATTTTTCATATTCAATTTTTATCTATTAGAAACGATATCTATAACTGTTGATACAACTGGTAGTGTCTAGGAAATACAACCTGCATTTGATATGTTTATATTCTCCTGATGACACAACAACTGATATAAGTTTTTATTCCGCCAATATCCAGCAACTGTTATGCGGTTGTCTATGTCCTCTTGATTTGCAATACATTCTAAACAAATTTTTTTTTCGTTGGAAACAATTGCATCAATCAAATATTAAGAACGTGTAAGGAAATCACGTGTACGGGTATTGTGTTAATAACTGCGATTTATTTTATGTCATCACGGTCCCCATAGTCGACTGTTTGTAAATATTTCTAGCCGAAACCGTAGCCCGAGGTCTTTTCTGGCACTAATGATGTTCAATCTTCGTCATTTATTTGCTCAAAGAGGTTGACTTTGATAATCGTTGCATTGCAGCGCGGAGAGAAGTAAAAACAGTTCATACATATAAAGAATAGTACCGAACAAAGAGATAATAGACTTTGATGAGCAAATTGCAAAGTTTAGAAATGGTTTTGATATAATTTTTTCTGTGATTGATACCTGCCTCAGACATACACGTGATGTTGTAATGACACTGTATATTTCTCCGTATTGCAATTCGCCTTCATGCAACCTTTTCATTTTAATTAAACTATGTAAGCGCTTCAGTAAACTTCATATTTTGGAAAATATATACTTGATACAATTTAATGCATATGCGGATCACTTTACTTCTCTGTTGGGGTGGATGAGGGTCGATTCATTTTATACATCATATATTGATGATTGATCAAACAGCAGGCAAAATAATTTTTTTGTTTAAATCTGGTTCATTTCATGTCTGGATAAATATATATAAATGAAGATGCAGACGCATATACATTTAATGCACCGTAACTCAGACAGGGTAACTTAAAGTCAGATACTCGTAATGAGTTTAAAGAGACTTGGACACGATTTGAGCTCAAATATTTATTTTTTTATGTCTATAATGGTCAATATGGATAAAGCTTTGTCAACATTTCAAAATGCAAATATCGAGGTACAAACAATTTAAAGAGGTTCGATTGCTTTGTTTTGTAATCAAAGCTAGAGCCCCGTCATTGCTTATTACATATATGTTGTATTGGTATTCGTTTTAATCTATTTTTGTTTTTGTTGATGAAAATATTATTTATAAAAACAGTAGATCAGCTTATCTTGTTTGCCACATTAATTTTGTGGTTTCTTTTAACTTTACATTATTTGTAATTAAATATAACACTCATCAAATTTTGATTAATCATTCAAAATACACAGGTAAAATATTTTAATCGTTAAATTAGAATAAAAAAAGTTCCATCTTAAACCGTGTCTATGTCTCTTTGATCTTGGCGCGTATAATTGTTCGGACGAATAAGCATTTGCTTAGACGAACTAGGAATTTATTCAGACGAACATATTATTTGTTCGGACGAATTTTGATTGGTTCGAATGAATTAAGATTTGTTCGGACGAACAAATACGTATTTTATACAAACAAATACGTATTTCGTACAAACAAATACATGTAGCTTATTCGTCAGAACAATACGTAATATGGTAGAACAGATATCAAATTTTTTTTCTGAATAATCATCTTAATTGTCCGAAGAGATAGATAATCCGTCCAAACAAATGACTCATTCATCAGAATTTATACGCTGCCATAGGATTATAACATTGATTTAGATATTAATCACATCCGCAGACAATGCAGAAAATTAGGAAGTGTTCATTGTATATATAAGTATCAAATCAATTTTTGGGAGTTGATTTTAATCAACTCTCCTATGCAGTTACTCTGACAAACCGAAAGTGAAACAGTGTTTGGACCAAAGCACAAATCATCGCCGCTGACAAGAATTAGTTCTTGAGAATAATTGATAAATTTGAAATAATGTATGTTAAAGCATTGTTTTTTAAGGAAACATATTTATAAACACCTTGAAAATAGTCAGATTTTAAATGGTACGAACAATTTAGATATTTTATGTAGTTGTATGTATTTTTACGCCAGAGTTCAATATAGTCTCGTTCAACTCGACGCTCGGCTGTCTCCGTAAATCTCTGACAAGCAGAGAGTCTCTCTTTCTTGTTGGGGATTAACAGCGACAGCCGAGCGTTTGGTTGAACGAGACGAGAGCTTTATATTGCTTGGATCCATAAATTTTCCAGAAATATTTCTATCACTGATACATAGTTTGATTGAATTTATTCTATCTTTGAATATTACTTAAACATGATTCATATGGGGTTTTATCAACATTCTTGTGTCGAAAAAGTCCGAAAATTCATATTATAAAAATTTGCGTAATTCAAATACAGATTAGAAACTACCTGTACTTGTCATGTAAAATAACATATCATCGATTTTAAAATAAATAAACATCGACAAAATCAACTCCCGTCAGTTCTTCGGTATTTTGATTTAAAGATATAGTCTCATGTGCAAACATTTTTTAAACGGGTTCACACGGGTTACAGAATTAATGTACAGTCATCTTTGCAGACATGCGACTATATTTTCAAAATTCAAAGTACTAAAGTAATGACGGGAGTTGATTTTATTGATTATTATTTTTATTTTTATCAGCGATATGTAATATTGCATGGCAATAGTTTCTTAGCTGTGTTTAAACAATTACGCACAATTTTTTCTAATAAGAATTCTTGCACTTTTCCGACAAGAATGCTGAGCTATGGAGGGAAAGCTCCATATGAATCATATTGTGTAATATTTTAAGATATAATTAACGCCATCAAACTCTATGGTGCATTATGTATCAGTAGATGAAATGTTTCTGGAAAATATATCACAGCAATTTTTTTAACAAACAAATGATAAAGCCTAGTATATGCCCCTATTAGATAATCTGCCCTTGATACGAAACGCTACGAAATGGCGCTTTGGTATTCTCTGGCGTAGGAATGCAGACGACTACAAAAAATATCTAAATTTTGTTCGTACCTTTTAAAATCTGACTATTTTAGGGTATTCACAAATAAGTTTCCTTGAAAAACGATGCTTCCAAATACATGTAAATTACATCGAATTTATTAATGACCTATAAGCTGTAAGTTTTTTTTATTAGCGGTGATGATTTGTGCGTATGTTTTTGTTTTTTATGTGCCAAACACTGTTTCACTTCCGTTTTGCCAGAGAAACTGCATTAAAATCCACTCCCAAAAATCAATGATTTAATGCTTTAATAAACGTATAAAATCATTTGCGAGGGACATTATGCTATCTTAATTGTACATTTTTATTTAATATAGAACCGTCAAATAAATTATACACTAAAGATCAACTAATGAAGAATATTGCAATCAGAGTGCTTTGTGAATCCTTCGGGTAACAATTTATGTGTTCAATAAAGGGTCAATTTATTGCAAGTTCAAAATTATTAAGACCCAATACCGTTTTCATTAGCTAAATGATAAGATCGGAATATCGAACATTTCATCTTCATGTCAAATTGAAGAATTGATTGTCCAATAATGATACAGTGAAGAAATTTAAAGGGGCATACAAACAGTGTTCGGATAACATCGGATTAGAAAGGATAAGATTGTTAGGTAAGTCACAGCAGTTGATTTGGGAAGTTACAGCAGCTGATTTGATATGCACGTATCCATTTGTTCAAAGTTATAGTATTCAAACTAAAATGTAAATTGTATATGTATTAGCCATTATTAGGTATATACCTAAAAATAAGGTCTACGTATCAACAAATGTAACTGCCTGTATAGCAATAAAACGATTTGTTTATAAGATGAAATATTTTCTTAAAAAAGTAAGGACCGATTTTTGACTGGGGAATTGTGGTTACGTAATTCGAAAAATTAATCGTTGACTTGGACCCAAATGAAAGTGTGTGATTTTTCAAAGTTTGAAAACAATAAGAAACAGTGAATTATTTCAAATATCAAAAGCTTTGGTGGTGTAATTAAACACTCCTGTCTAGAGCAAGTCTTTTCAGATAGAATGTTATCAAGATTGTTTTCTATTGTTAAGATTCAAAGCTGCGCGAATCCTGATCTTCAAATCAATTATGTTAAAAAGGCAGGACGCTATAATTTCTGAAGAGATAAGAAAATCCTTAAATTTGAATTTATGAAATTGGATTGCATTCTAGAGATACATTGTCTTGCCCCTTTATAATTAAAAAAAATATGATATCAAATTTAAAGCCTCTAATTTGAATACCATAAAAAATGGCAAAAAAAGAGCAAAATTTGTGTGACTATTGAAGCTGTACTGTCTTCCTTTTATGGTGAGCTGCTTCTGTAACTATAGAAAGGGATTTAGATAAAACTATCATTTATCGCATCACAACAAAGCTTATATTGCAGTGAAATGTTACAAAGGATCCTCTTTCTGATTAAAAGCGTTGTTCTGGGTAAAAAAGCAAAGAAAAATGCATGGCGCCAAGTAAACATTTTCCTCTTTGCTCACACCGTTAAATTGAATATGACTTTGATTCAAAAGAACCATGTAAAAGGATAAACATTTATTGACAAATTTAAATAATCAAATGTAATATGTAAAAATACCACACGAGTGTTGAATACATATTTTGTTTTTTTAAGATCATAATTCCAATACAATCATCACATATTTAGTACATACCGCGCGAAAATTTATTTTCCGCTTTTGTTTGGTTCTAATTGTTCTTGAAAATGTGTTTTAAAATGATTTAAAAAAAACGATAAATTTTAAGTTTTTATCATAATTTTCATAAATAACCTGTTCATATTAAAACAATCCCTCACCTATTTCTTATTAACCTTTTTATTGTCTAGTTATTACTATCACAACGGTAGAATTATTTTGATCATTGCATATTGGAATATATGACTTACATAGTTCTGAACAAAAGTTTTCATTATAAAATACAGCGGCTCATTCTGATTCTTCCAAAATGAAAATGAGAGTAAAAATAAGGAAAATTTTGAAAACAAATCATTGAAAATATTTTTTAGTCAATCGGTTAAATAATATAATAATAATAATAGAAAAATAAAATCCTTGGTGTTTTGCTTCGACGGGTTTAACATATGTTTGCAACACGTGGACCTTAGGAGGCCGGGTGGTCAACTAATTACCCATCTGATCTGCCTTAACCTTTTTTATTTGATATTTATGGCCATAAGCTATCATTTAATAAAAAAAACCAAAATATTTTGGGTTTAAGATTTGAACACTTCCTAATATCTTGATACAGTTTCATTTAATGCAGGTAAATATTATAACCTAACAATGGCTGCGAATATTCAGCCCTCCTCTTAAGGAATGTCCTGCCATTAACCTCGTGATTGCAACAATATTAGTAACAGCTGTAATTAATTAAAGATGTCCTTCCACTAAACTCTTTTCCTTAACAATCGTCATAAAACATACTTGATTACAATGAATTATTTCGTTTTTATGTAAAATCTTCTATTCTAAATCTGAATTGGCATTGACTATGCTTTAGCTGCCGTCAAGATTTACAACCTTATAAAAAATGGCAATCTTATGCATTTTTTGGCTCCTCGGTGTTTGCAGAGCACGGCATTTACTTGGATTTTGCGGTCCAATTACTGTCTCAATCCTAGCCTCCAACGTGCTTTCAGTTCAAATTCATTTATTCGTAAGCTTCTGTAAATCGATGCATCTGCTATTTACTTTGATCTCGGTCATAACAATTACAACTGAAAGCTTTTATTTATTTCAATTGATTTCCCTTTTCCAAGACATTTAAATCATGTTCGCTGAGAACGTCTTAGTAAATGGGTTATTCAATACACTGATGTTGATTTCATTTTAAGGTGGAATAACACATCATCACAAAATGACTGATCGAAACGACATTTCGTTTAATTAAAAGAATTTTATGGACTGAAAGATGTAACTTACTCCATAGCCGAGTGGATAAAGTGTCGGACTTGTGATCCGTAAATCCCGAGTTCGAATCCCGCAGGGGCTTTTGTTGTTACTTACTAGAATAATTATTTTAGATACTCATTTTTTATCCCCAAACTGCAAATTTTTCGCTTAAAATTTGACATTTGAACAGTTTATTTATCATTATATCTTTCATTATCAAAAAAATTCCTGTTAATTTGAGTGACTTTTTCCAGGTGTGTTATTCCACCTTAATTGCCGTCCAATGTATGGAACACAATTGGGTGACACGAAGGAAAGATTAACACTGGAATAAGTGCTTTGAGAAACCTTATGCTTGGTTCCACTGTCGTTTTTTTCCACATCTATTAAGAACCCTACGATTGACATATCGTAACTGATCGTGGACTTTTCCTTAATTTTAGGATATAGGTACGAGGTGGTGCATATCGATACGACCTTATGCGATAATCCGAACATCACAACCGATACGACGATATGTTCATCACAAAGCGATGCGATGGGGAATGACCGTTTCCGTTACGCTACAATTTAAATTAAAAGATTTTAATTGTGTTTCAAATCGTGATTGTGGTAATGTAGTATTTAGCAAATAGGACCAATCTGTAAATATTTACGGAAATATAATTATGAATTATTTTTTTTTAAAAATGGCTCACTACACCGTGAAATATTTTCTCAAATCAGCAGAAAATTACTTGATTATGATAAATATCATAATGGATAAGAAGTATTTAAGTCTAATAGGATAATTAATGTGCAATTTGGGGTGAAAAATAATATTTTTAAAACCTTAATTCAGTTAACATGACAAAAGCTTTATACGGATTCGACCTCATAATGGCAATCGGTTTTTAGAACGCAGTTCGCAATTGAATAGTGGAACTGCGTTCTATAGAACGCAGTTCGCAATTCAAAATTTAGTGCGATTGAATAGTGAACTGCGTTCTATCTAGAACGCAGTTCGCAATTCAAAATTTAGAATTCATATTTGGGGCCCGCTTGCCTTATATGCAATTGAATAGTGAACTGCGTTCTATAGAACGCAGTTCGCAATTCAAAATTTAGTGCGATTGAATAGTGAACTGCGTTCTATCTAGAACGCAGTTCGCAATTCAAAATTTAGAATTCATATTTGGGGCCCGCTTGCCTTATATGCAATTGAATAGTGAACTGCGTTCTATATAGAACGCAGTTTGCAATTCAAAATTTAGAATTCATACTTGGGGCCCGCTTGCCTTATATGCAATTGAATAGTGAACTGCGTTCTATAGAACGCAGTTCGCAATTCAAAATTTAGTGCGATTGAATAGTGAACTGCGTTCTATCTAGAACGCAGTTCGCAAATCAAAATTTAGAATTCATATTTGGGGCCCGCTTGCCTTATATGCAATTGAATAGTGAACTGCGTTCTATAGAACGCAGTTCGCAATTCAAAATTTAGTGCGATTGAATAGTGAACTGCGTTCTATCTAGAACGCAGTTCGCAATTCAAAATTTAGAATTCATATTTGGGGCCCGCTTGCCTTAAATGCAATTGAATAGTGAACTGCGTTCTATAGAACACAGTTCGCAATTCAAAATTTAGTGCGATTGAATAGTGAACTGCGTTCTATCTAGAACGCAGTTCGCAATTCAAAATTAAGAATTCATATTTGTGGCCCGCTTGCCTTATATGCAATTGAATAGTGAACTGCGTTCTATAGAACGCAGTTCGCAATTCAAAATTTAGAATTCATACTTGGGGCCCGCTTGCCTTATATGCAATTGAATAGTGAACTGCGTTCTATCTAGAACGCAGTTTGCAATTCAAAATTTAGAATTCATACTTGGGGCCCGCTTGCCTAATATGCAATTGAATAGTGAACTGCGTTCTATAGAACGCAGTTCGCAATTCAAAATTTAGTGCGATTGAAAAGTGAACTGCGTTCTATCTAGAACGCAGTTCGCAATTCAAAATTTAGAATTCATACTTGGGGCCCGCTTGCCTTATATGCAATTGAATAGTGAACTGCGTTCTATCTAGAACGCAGTTCGCAATTCAAAATTTAGAATTCATACTTGGGGCCCGCTTGCCTTATATGCAATTGAATAGTGAACTGCGTTCTATCTAGAACGCAGTTCGCAATTCAAAATTTAGAATTCATACTTGGGGCCCGCTTGCCTAATATGCAATTGAATAGTGAACTGCGTTCTATAGAACGCAGTTCGCAATTCAAAATTTAGTGCGATTGAAAAGTGAACTGCGTTCTATCTAGAACGCAGTTCGCAATTCAAAATTTAGAATTCATACTTGGGGCCCGCTTGCCTTATATGCAATTGAATAGTGAACTGCGTTCTATCTAGAACGCAGTTCGCAATTCAAAATTTAGAATTCATACTTGGGGCCCGCTTGCCTTATATGCAATTGAATAGTGAACTGCGTTCTATCTAGAACGCAGTTCGCAATTCAAAATCTAGAATTCATATTTGGGGCCCGATTGCCTTATATGCAATTGAATGGTGAACTGCGTTCTATCTAGAATGCAGTTCGCGATTCAAAATTTAGAATTTATATTTGGGACCCGATTGCCTTATATGCAATTGAATAGTGAACTGCGTTCTAGAACGCAGTTTGCAATTCATTTTTGGGGCCCGAAATTTTCAGGGGCATCTACTAGTGGTATTTCACTACTTCTGTGAAATTTGGTGATGCAGTAATCTATAGTTTTTGAGATCTGTATGGTGTCCGGATAGGGCCATTTGCATTAGCGCGACATCGCGTTCAGATAAACGAGACATTGCGCTAACACATGTACACAACACACCGTCGCGCTAACGCAACTTTGCACAACACGCCGTCGCGCTACCACAACTTTGCACAACACGCCGTCGCGCTAACACAACTTTGCTTAACACGCCGTCGCGCTAACGCAACTTTGCAAGTTTCACAGTCTAGTAGGAAGTCGTGTCCGGAAATATTAGACTGCGCATGCTGAAATATGCATGCACGCAAGCATGGATAAAAAATAAATAAAATGTACTTTGAAATACATGTATATATATTATTTTCATTTATTATCAGTGCATATGAATAAAAATATAGTTACTAGTGTGTCACTAGATAAGGATATGAATTTCGTGGATCATTGTTTAGTTGATCCACGAAATTAGATATTCATTGAAGAGCAATCTTAATTAACATTTTGTATTGATAGGTTCATTGGCCACTAATTGACGTTTACTTGATATTGTGATTTTCACTTTATCCACGAAAATTGATGCCCTTGAATATTAATGAAACCACAGTATTCAATTGCATATAAGCCCGATTCTCAGAAACTATAGATAACTGCATCACCATATTTTCACAGTGGTAGTGAAATACCACTAGTAGATGCCCCTGAAAAATTCAGGTCCCAAATATGAATTCTAAATTTTGAATTGCGAATTGCTTTCTAGATAGAACGCAGTTCACTATTCAATTGCATATAAGCCCGATTCTTAAACATAGGTAATAACAGATTACAAAGCTCACCGAGACGAGGGATCACCTTTTTGAGGAATCACCTTTATGAGACCACCTTTATCATATTATTTGAAAATCATAGTTAATGATCTTGGATATACATGGATACTGTTTTGACAAAATATCGTATAACAATATCATATAATAAAAATTGTATAATATTTATATGTTCATTTCATAGGGTATTATATGATACAATGTTTATCAATACGATAATATAAAATACTATATTGCATCCTATGATACCAGTACAATATATATCATATATTACAATAAAATACTGTAATAAATAATGATGAAATATGATATTGTAACATATGATATGACATTGTATCTTGTTATACATTATTGTATTTGATCACATAATACAATATCATAATATATTATGATATTGATATGATATGATACATTATAATAATATATGATACAATATCATATCACATAATGCATCACAATATTATACTGTATAATATTATAGCATGATATTGCATTGTATGATATTGCATCATATTTGATACAATGTAGGATATTGTATCATATGATACAATAAAATTAGCTACAACATTGTATCATATCAATTGATACAATATGATGTGATATAGTACTATATTATATCATACAATATCATAGTATACGTTATTGTATTATATGATAAAATATCACATTATACAATATCATATAATACATTTTCATATATTGATATAATAATATATTATATAAACTAATCTCATTTTATACAATATCGTATCATATGATATGATATATATTATACAATATCATATCATATGATACTATATTATGTTGCAATATCATATGAAATAGCATGTGCTAACATATAATATATGTGATATTATACAATATCATATTATACAATATTGTATCATAATAAACAATACTATACATAACAATATCACAATACAATATCATATCATAATGAACAAAAAAAATTGATACAATATCATATCGTATCATATGATATGATATGATATGATATATATTATACAATATCATATCATATGATACTATATTATGTTGCAATATCATATGAAATAGCATGTGATAAAATATAATATATGTGATATTATACAATATCATATTATACAATATTGTATCATAATAAACAATACTATACATAACAATATCACAATACAATATCATATCATAATGTACAAAAAAAATTGATACAATATCATATCGTATCATATAACTTTTTACAATATAATATATGATATAATATTGTATCATATAAAACAAAAGTGTATCATATCATACAATACTATATCATAGGAATCATATTATATCATTTAACAACGAACACATCTATCAAGCAGGTTTTAGATAGGATAATTTTTTTTAGCATCCTTGATAATGGAGATCTGCATCTGAAGGTACCTCTGCAGTTCATTAATATTATAGTTAAATCAACTATGCAAGCTATTATCTATAAAATATGTGACCTGTTCCAAAAAAACAAATCTCATCCAGCATCCGAAACATACGCCTCAGATTCAGCATTCAAGCCTGCCAGGTGCATCAGTATCATAAGACGTATCATCCATGCAAGTTTTATGAAGTTAGGACCAGTAATAACTAAGATATAATCATCAGAGGGCACCTGCTCCAAAAACTTTAACAAACTCTAAAAACCATAACCTCATCCAGCATCTGAAACCTAAGGCTCAGATTCAGCATTCAAGCCTGCCAGGTATATCAGTATCATAAGACGCACCATCTATGCAAATTTAGTGAAGATAGGACCAGTAATAACTAAGATATAATCATCAAAGGGCACCTGCTCCAAAAACTTTAACCAGCTCTAAAGACCTTAACCTCATCCTGCATCTGAAACCTAAGGCTCAGATTCAGCATTAACGCATGTCTGATGCATCAGTATCATAAGATGCACCATCCATGCAAGTTTGGTAAAGTTAGGACCAGTAGTAACCTATAAATTGCTATCAAAGGGCACCTGCACCAAAAACTTTAACTTGCTCCAAAAACCTTCACCTCCTCCAGCATTTGAAACTCATGGCCCTGATTCAGCATTCAGGTCTTCAAGTCCATGAGTAGGTCAAGATGCACCATCCATGCAAGTTTGGTGAAGATAGGACAAGTAATAACTTAGATACAGGACCTGCACCAAAAACTTTAACCAGGTTCGGACGCCGACGCCGACGCCGAGGGTATAGCATAAGCTCCCCCCGACTTCGTTTCGGTGAGCTAAAAACTACCCAAATATGAATTCTAAATTTGAATTGCGAACTGCGTTCTAGATAGAACGCAGTTCACTATTCAATTGCATATAAGGCAAGCGGGCCCCAAATATGAATTCTAAATTTTGAATTGCGAACTGCGTTCTAGATAGAACGCAGTTCACAATTCAATCGCACTAAATTTTGAATTGCGAACTGCGTTCTATAGAACGCAGTTCACTATTCAATTGCATATAAGGCAAGCGGGCCCCAAATATGAATTCTAAATTTTGAATTGCGAACTGCGTTCTAGATAGAACGCAGTTCACTATTCAATCGCACTAAATTTTGAATTGCGAACTGCGTTCTATAGAACGCAGTTCACTATTCAATTACATATAAGGCAAGCGGGCCCCAAATATGAATTCTAAATTTTGATTTGCGAACTGCGTTCTAGATAGAACGCAGTTCACTATTCAATCGCACTAAATTTTGAATTGCGATCTGCGTTCTATAGAACGCAGTTCACTATTCAATTGCATATAAGGCAAGCTGGCCCCAAGTATGAATTCTAAATTTTGAATTGCGAACTGCGTTCTAGATAGAACGCAGTTCACTATTCAATTGCATATAAGGCAAGCGGGCCCCAAATATGAATTCTAAATTTTGAATTGCGAACTGCGTTCTAGATAGAACGCAGTTCATTATTCAATCGCACTAAATTTTGAATTGCGAACTGCGTTCTATAAACGCAGTTCACTATTCAATTGCATATAAGGCAAGCTGGCCCCAAGTATGAATTCTAAATTTTGAATTGCGAACTGCGTTCTAGATAGAACGCAGTTCACTATTCAATTGCATATAAGGCAAGCGGGCCCCAAGTATGAATTCTAAATTTTGAATTGCGAACTGCGTTCTAGATAGAACGCAGTTCACTATTCAATTGCATATAAGGCAAGCGCGCCCCAAATTATGAATTCTAAATTTTGAATTGCGAACTGCGTTCTAGATAGAACGCAGTTCACTATTCAATCGCACTAAATTTTGAATTGCGAACTGCGTTCTATAGAACGCAGTTCACTATTCAATTGCATATAAGGCAAGCGGGCCCCAAATTATGAATTCTAAATTTTGAATTGCGAACTGCGTTCTAGATAGAACGCAGTTCACTATTCAA
This sequence comes from Magallana angulata, assembly GCF_025612915.1. NCBI lineage: Eukaryota > Metazoa > Mollusca > Bivalvia > Ostreida > Ostreidae > Magallana > Magallana angulata. Next base: position 691,179 of record NC_069119.1, read on the forward strand.
TCGCACTAAATTTTGAATTGCGAACTGCGTTCTATAGAACGCAGTTCACTATTCAATTGCATATAAGGCAAGCGGGCCCCAAATATGAATTCTAAATTTTGAATTGCGAACTGCGTTCTAGATAGAACGCAGTTCACTATTCAATTGCATATAAGGCAAGCGGGCCCCAAATATGAATTCTAAATTTTGAATTGCGAACTGCGTTCTAGATAGAACGCAGTTCACTATTCAATTGCATATAAGGAAAGCGGGCCCCAAATATGAATTCAAAATTTTGAATTGCGAACTGCGTTCTAGATAAAACGCAGTTCACTATTCAATCGCACTAAATTTTGAATTGCGAACTGCGTTCTATAGAACGCAGTTCACTATTCAATTGCATATAAGGCAAGCGGGCCCCAAGTATGAATTCTAAATTTTGAATTGCGAACTGCGTTCTAGATAGAACGCAGTTCACTATTCAATTGCATATAAGGCAAGCGGGCCCCAAGTATGAATTCTAAATTTTGAATTGCGAACTGCGTTCTAGATAGAACGCAGTTCACTATTCAATTGCATATAAGGCAAGCGAGCCCCAAATATGAATTCTAAATTTTGAATTGCGAACTGCGTTCTAGATAGAACGCAGTTCACTATTCAATCGCACTAAATTTTGAATTGCGAACTGCGTTCTATAGAACGCAGTTCACTATTCAATCGCGAACTGCGAACTGCGTTCTAAAAACCGATTGCCACTCATAATCTGCGGTTCAGAAGACCAACACTTTTTTTTTTTATCTTGAAGACCTATAATTTAACCACTGAGCTACGACGATATGCAACCCAATATAACGATATAAACAGTTTAACAAAACATTTAAATCGCCATCTTGTGACGTAGTGTCTTAAAAAGTATAAGTGTAGGTGTAGTGAGGTACCTTATATTACATGTATTTGTTTGATAGTTTGTAAATGTAATCGGCACATCCTTAAACTATACAAAAATGAAAGGGTTAACAGTCATTGAAACATTTATAAAAAAAATCGGGACTTAAGTTTACACGGGTACAATCTGTAATTTATATCAGTATATCAATGAACAGTAATTATTTAGTTCATGTAAATTAAGCCCAGCTTAACAACCAGAACATCTTTATCTCTCTTGTTAGCACGATATTTATCCTTCTAATGTATATGATTCAAATAAACTTCAAATGAAAATAGAACACCGGCTTTGTTACAACATATTTTTTTAAATATGGAAATACATGTATGTGTTGAGACAAGGCGGAGCGTTTTTCAAAATAAACTGGAAGTGCTCAGCATGGTAAGCATACCAACACACACAGAGACAGACTTCAAGTCAGAAAGTCATTGCCGCTCAAAATACATGTTTAAATTTTAGTAAGCAGTTGCATATACGGAATTGTGAAGGAATCTGATATTGTAAGGCAGATAGAGAGTGCATAGATACTGAAACAGAAAGCAAGCGTGAGCTAACGTTTCCGTCAACATCCTGTAACTGTTAATGATGAGCCAGAACACCATCGTAGTTTAAAAATTTTAGTCTCCTGCTTCGTGACATACCAGTATGTCGATAAGTATTTGCTTTGTTCACTGTTAGTTATGAGGAGAAAACGAGTTCACCCTACTGGCTCATTCCCCTTGCAATCCTGTAGATGGTTATCTGTTTCTGTAATGATTGCCCCCTCTGTGGTCCTCCTCTGTGTACTGTCTCGTATTAGCAAATCCACTTTTTTGATCTTTGATCAATTCAGTTGATAAATTTAGCGTTTCGTGAGAGAAAATTTTCACGACAATCAAATAGCAGATGCAGGCAGCTAGACCATACACGAAGTGCATGCTTAAAATGGCAGGGGGTCTGGGGGCCGCCATGAGCCCCCCCCCAGTGTGTCGAGGGCGAAGCCTGATGGGGGCCCAGGGGGCGAAGGCCCTGGAAGCTCATTCTAACGATTTTTAACACTAAAAATCATCACAGAAATTGAAAGGAATGCTTACTATTTAAGCATATTTTAGGCAGTTAAAATTGTTTTGGTTATAGTTTAGGCATAAAATTAAACCACAAAATTTATTAAAAGCTTAAAGAAGAAAAAACTTTTGACGTTTTTGACCCACTCAAAGCTTTTATTCTTAAGTTCATTTTCACCTATTTTATTGTAAAGAATATCTCAATAAAGCTGTGATATTCTATGGTGGAGATTTAAAATAATGTCAAGTAGGACCGGGGTAAGGTAGGGGACGTGTATTGCTTATGCAATACTCTCAGAATGCTTGTTTTACTGAGTTTTCTTCCTCCCCCCCCATGATGTGCATGCTCAGGCATATAAGCATACATGGTAGCTACGCCACTGAGCACATGTATTAACTATCTGTACGACCTTGCCTCTACAAGGAAATTATAACGAAGTATGCGTAAGAGGACTTCCGGGATAGAGCGAATCTCAAGCTTGTTTATAAATCATACTTTACTTATAGCTCCGGTCATGATCAATAACAGAAGGAAGACGAACAAATTAAAATTGATAACGCCATGAAACGTCTGATTTATGTAAGTTTAAATTGTTTCATGTACCAAAACAAACTCCAAAATTTAGCATCATGTTAATCATACTGTGTCAATTTTCATATGTTATAAGTCTATTAGATTTTTGTTTAACTTAATATTGTATTGCAGGATGTGTTATAACTGGTCGAGCATCTTGTAACTAAACCAATACTCATTAAATTAAATTAATGTTTACAATGTATCTGTAAGGTAAGGCATTTTTAATAAATAACAAAAATGTTAGTTTCAGCCGGCGAGTTATACATTTTAGCGAGATAAGGACTCACAATTCTTTGTTATGAAGTTTTTGTTTACATTTTGAAAAATCCATGTTAATACATAAAATGAAGTGACAAATGCTAGGAACTATGTTTTTTTTTGTTTAAAACGAATAAGAATAGATAAAAAAATCAGCTTGAAAAAGTATATTTCACCAATGTAAACATAAACAAGGCACGAGTCTTATTTACATAAAAAAGTTTTGACGTCTTAATCTAGTTCATGACTCATCTACTGACACTCACATTTCGGTTGGTCATTAGAAATGCATTTCTAAATAATTGTAAACAATAAAATATAGAAAAATATAATCTGACCCTTATTGTGATTATGCCCTTTAAACCTCCAACAAACCAACACACTTTCAGTTTTCAGAATTTAACTTGACGTGGGGTATACTTATGTATAAGTGTGAAATCTGACTTTATGTTTACAATCATCGTTAGTTGGAAGCAGACTTTCTGCGCTGACACATCATACATTTTTTAAGATACACGAAGAGAACCCCACGATATCACAGAAAGATTAACGAGAATTATAATAAAATGTTTTGTCAAACAGCTATTGAGTTACTTGTTAATTTTATTCATGTAGTAGCATTCATGTACACAGAATGGTTGAATATCTCACCCTACGCAACAAGTTATAATGGTTTTAACCAGTCCGTCCTTCCGTTAGTCAGTTAGTCCATTTTTGTTGGTGATCAAAACTACTCTCAAACCACAAGACAGAAACTCGTTAAAATCGGATTCCATTGTTTTTTCTGAAATGGACTTTTTTGAACATGGAGCATTTGTTTTTGTTAAAGTTGCAGACAAAAGTGTTGGCCTTGACATAGGCGTCGGAACCGGGGGGGGGGGGGGGAGGGAGGCTGGCTGGCTACCCCACCCCCTCTTTTTGCAGTTTATTCATAACAATCACCAAAGTTCGTTTTTTTTTTTTGCATGTCAAGAATTTTTTAGGTTTATATATATATATATATATATATATATATATATATATATATATATATATATATATATATATATATATATATATATATACGCACCCTTTAATGAATTACGTTGTGTATTTAATGTTTACTTTGCCATTAATTTTGTGTAGCATTTTCAAGTCAGTCCGAATAATTAAAATTCACACCATGACACATGAAAACAGCAGTAGATGCTTGGAATTCTATTACACTGATTACATTTAGTGTGAATTTAATCTCTTTTTTTCGTATGATTACAAATATTATAAACTTCTCACAACTCAAGATCCTGTCACGAACATTAGTTTGCTTAAACCAAGGGTCTGTTTATCTGAATTCGTGTCTAAAGGTGAAATCAATTTCATGAATTTCATGTACTTAACGAAAGTGATCAGATGAAAATTTGCTTTCATTCTTCTTGCATAATAATTTACGATAATCAAATCCTTTCCTTTTAATTTTGCCCCACTTTACGTACACATTCCTCGATATAAAAAAAGAAAAAGATAGCCATCGCCTAGTTATAAAGATTTTTTAAAGATATTTTTTAGATTTTTTAAAATCGATCAAATATATTTCCAATATAAAAATGCCAAATTATATCAGAGCAAATTTAATCCGATTTCATCTTGTTATGATGTCATTAAATTTCTATTTTGAAATAAGATTGCGTAACACCTAAGTGGTTTAGGAAAAGTGTAATGAACGAATATATCCTTATCAATTTCTTTTAGGGAACATCTATTGACCTCAGAGTAAAGTTTCATATGCATCCTGCTATAGCGCTTCGATTTATGTAGAATTGAACAGGAAAACTAGCATAAGTTTCCTTTAAGCTTCAAACTTTCAAACAACAAACCCATATTATTATTCAGAATAACTACATAGATTTTTCTTCAAGCAAATCAATAGTGAGCGGTTTTTGTTATTCACATCAAGAATGACAATATGTTAAGAGCTGATTAAGAAAACACTAATAAGCATATCGGCTGCCTTCACATTAGTCGCTATTACATGTAGAGGTAAGCATTGTGTGAGAACAAATTAGATATGATCTATTGGGAATCGATTGGTCGTTATTGTTATGCATCGATGCCTAGTTACATTCGTGACAAATAGAATTCTCCGTGGACTTTCTTGTTTTTATGTTTGTTGTTATCCTCTGACGTATCAACAGAAGCAGAACATAGATAAATGGTCATTTGACTAATTACTCACACTTTTGATTATCCAAACCACTAGTACTCGTTTTGCCTTTACCTGCTCAAGTAGAAATCTTAGGCTCTTCTAGGTAAAGTATATTAATACTTGAGTATCGTTTTATTTAAAAGGTTCAGACCAAATTTGTTGACAAAATCAACTAGAATGATTGGACCTTTTTAGTTAATCATTTTAGATATTTATCGTAATGTCCAGTGGATTTTTTTTTATTGATTTTGTTTTGTAGAAACATTTCCCTTCGGTGATTGCATTTTTGCTGTTAATGTCACTTTAGTTCGAGGAGTCATTCCTATTGAAAGTAAGTGTAATTGAATTTTTAAAAAAATGCTCATTGGACGAATGGGATATGGCGATAGAGATGGAGAAAGTGAATAGTTTACTTTTTAATCTTTGTAGACAAGAAGACATGGAGCATATGGATATAATTTGAATATAATCTGGCATCTATATAGAGAAAATGGTAAGTTTAAATCATGTTTCTGTGATAGTATGTATGAAGAAAGTATGAAACTAACAAAATAAATATATAGGTTACACATTGTTTGAGTTGACATGAAAATATTGGTTTAAAAACGACTGATAGATATTTCAAAAAGGTACATTGTAAATCACGTATTATGAAAAAAATTCTGGATTCTGTCCCCAGTAAAATGTGAAACGGCAAATACGTGTTTATATATTTCAGTAGGTATTAAATTTATTATTTATAATGCCAGTTGCTTATCTTTTTTAAAATACTGTTTTATTCAAAAGTGACTCAGATGTGATTTAACAAAAATTGTCAAATGAATTTTGATACAGAGTTATGGAAACACGGAAATGAAATTTGTGTTGGCATAACAATCATGCTTTCAAATACTACATGTAGAATGTTTCCGTTGATTGACCTTGATCTATGCCAAGCTATGTATGTTCAATGCCAAACTATTTCCGCAAAGTTATCTGAGGATGAGTTAGCTGTACCACAGTAGTCGATTAATTAATGATATTTTTTTTTTTGAAAAATCTAGATTTACAGTTATCAAAAAAAAAAATAATTGTCACAATCAGGTTTGAATGTACATAATGCAAAGCACAGTCTGACACGAATTTTCGTTTTGGAAATATATTTTACTGGAAACACAGACCCAGGCAAATTCAATCTTTGGCAGCCCGCTTCAATACTGTAACATTATTTTGTGAATTTCTTAAAATCAATAAAACGGTAAATTCAGTCGGAGCATGCAATCTTTAGTCGCTTGTTGTGCGATGGACATACACATTTGAGCATTTGCAGCTTCTCAAACTACTAAACCATTCCTTACCGAAATTGACGAGAAGCATCTTAGAGGAAGGAGAGATGAGCATAGCTGTTACAATGCATGTTCTTAAAACTTCCGGGACACATATTTTGGTCGAATACTGTACCATTCGATGTACATGTGTTTGCTATTCCAAACATACGTATTAGGTACATAATACACGGTTGAACAACAAGTTTGTTTCTTCATGTGAAACTGTCAATTTAATAACTCAGAGTTATAAGTTCTAGGGTAGGGGTGGGGCCATTTTGTTCGCTTTTAGTAAAATTGCATATCTTGCATACATTTGATATATTCTTCTTTAATCCTTATGAAATTGAGAAAAAGATAACAAACTGCATCGTTATAGCGAGCTGTTTAGTCTCCAACAAAATAAAAATTTAAATAAAATGATAAAAGCCATTGCCCTTTGACTAGGGTTTCTGGTGTTAGGGCGAAGGGTATGTATAGATGAATTAAAATTATTTGTGGATGAATTAAAATTGTCTTCTGTGCTCCATGGTAGATAAAAGGATAAGATGAACAAGGAATCCTTCACCATAATAATGTGTAAAGAAAACGTGCTTGAAGTACCATATTTTTAAAACACGATGCACTTAATATTATTAATAAACAAACAGTCAGTGAAAATGTAGTTCCTCTTCAATATTTTCATTTTCCAGTGTCTTTGTCGGTTTGCATACGTAATATTTTTATTTTCAATCGTTCCATCGCTGAAAATTATATAAATATGCATTTTAGTAATAAGGAATCATTCTTTGAATATTATGAGATAATAAATTCGGTCGGGGCATGATCAAATCTCTTATAAAGCCCTTTGGGCTTTATTGGATTTGATCATGCCCCGACCAAAATTATCACCTCATAATACTCAAAGAATGATTCTTTATTCCTTAATTATTTTCTCTCTTTTTTCCTGTGTAACACTTGACTGGTGATCAATTGTTTTTATAAATCATTCGTTGTGTTTACGTTTAAGCACGGCCACGTTCATCTGTGTCTTCGTGAGATGGTTTTAAAGAAGTATGGAGAAGAAGTCTGGCAGGCTGTTCTGTAAGAAACTCATTCATCTGATGAAGTTACACATTATCTGATTAATTAAGTAAAACATTTTTTATCACGCAATAAATAATTGACTGTTAACGTGTCCATGAATATTATCACTTCGACTAATCTCACTTATGAACACGACTGTATTTATTATGTAATATCATTTTATACCTACTTTATAAAGCTAAATAAAACAATTTACTATAAAGTTTACCATATATTTAGCTTTAACGCATCGCGCCATTAAAACAACATAAAAAATCGAATAAATGTACTCGGTATTTCTTACAGTAAAGAGGCCTCCCTTGACGATGACAACGATTTCATGTTGTTCCATTACTACGACGATAAAAGAACGATTAGCCTGGTTGTCGCCATTTCAAATAACACAGGTGAATTATTCAAGTGAAATTACCAGAATGTAAATGGGGTGAAATGCGACGCGTTTCTGGTTTCTCTATACCCAACCTGAAGAATGAATTAAATTATTCTATTTAGACTCATTTAGACTATTTAGACTATTTATTTCTTTCCTTTGCATAAACAAAATCATTGAAGACAGTATTTGTAACTCTATGTTTCTGATTCGACCTTTTTCGTTTGCTTCTGTCATGTTGTCAGATGTAGTAAATACAAAAAAGTTGTCATGTTGTAGATTATTATTCACTGTCACCTTTCAAATTCAAAATTGAGAACATAACACTATAATAATATTTTGTCCGCCATCGTTCACTTATGGTAAAGTTGGCGAATTTAATATGTAGGATCATTGGGGATGGGGGGAGTGTGTGTTCCCGTTTTGCACACATTTGATAATGGGGTATAAAACAAAAGGTGTGATTAGTGTTGTGATAGTAATTATAGCCTGCTTTCAATCCGTGATTTACCTAGATTTTTAGTCCTTTGTTTATCAGCGCATAAACGATGAAACAAAAAGATTTTTAGGATTGTTCTAGAAGTGTTTTAGGATTAATAACTATCAGCATTTCTTATCATTTTATGAAAAAAAAATAAAAGAAATTATTCTTAAATCTCCGCTCATTGATAAGAAAAATAATGGTAGATGATTTAACTTTAACATTTTTGCCCAATATAAAACCGAATGAATAGACAGAAAAATTGTTGGTCCCAATGCCAATTGAAAGCTGGATTATCATATGATGAAGGGAAAAACTGCAGTCGTTTGGGTTACTCCGAATCTCCTTTTACAACTTAGATACAAAATATGTAAAACACATGTTTGTAAATGGTTGTTTGGTGTCAACAGAAAGGATATTATGTAAGGAAACGGATCTTTGTCACATTATATTTCAATCTTTGGACTTTGACAGTAGTTCTTATGACATCACCGGTTTGGTATATTGCGGGTCACTTTCTGGCATTTCAAATAATCAGTAGCTAAACTGGCAAAAAACATTCCGATGAAAATAATATTTTAGGGGGAAGGGGAAGGAACATAAATTGTAAATTAATGACTAGATCTTATTACTTATGAGTAAACATTAATGGTAAAGGCACTACACTTCTGGTTAAAATCTTTAAAATCTTCTCTTAAACTTGGAATCTAGCATACATACTTGTCTAGGTCTAGCAAAGATTAGCCGGAGAGCTTCCGATGTATTTATTCGGACACTAGGATAGGGACTACTTTTTGATCATTTATGTTATGCATATATTCTATAAACATCTGAACTTTTCGATATCTAGGGAAAAAAATGGGTGAGTATAGATGAACAAGAAAGCCTTTACCAAAGTTATAACTCTGTTATGAAAGACCTCAGGGTGATTGAGTCTGTAAATACGACAGGAACTTTTGATCATAAAGAATCTACGGCTGTGCACCTGGTGGGCAAAATGCACTGTAAGATACATTACAACCATGCACCGAGCTTTACAATTTGGGTCAACGAAAGCCTTATGATTTGTTACTATATTTCATGGATTGTAAAATATCCAAAACTCTCATTTTAAACTTACAAATTATCTCTGCATCATAATAGTCAATAATGCACCAGACAACAGTTTTTTTTTTTCATTTATAAAAGTGTTAGTTCATGGGTCCTTACAATGCTGTATATTCCTTATGAACGTTACGGCCTGTGGAAGTCTTTTTTCTTACTATACAGGGTTAGACGTAAGTGGTGTGTTGGAGTCATATGGACACTACTTCTACTTTTACTCAACAAGTTGTGGATACGACCGGATGTTGCGCACTCTTGGGAAAGATTTTCATACATTTGTGCAGAATTTGGATCTTCTACACTCCCTTTTGGCCTTAACCTACAAAGGCATGAGACCTCCTCACTTCCGGTATTAGCAAAACCTACCTTGGTAGATAGATATGTACAATTGTATGCATTGCATCAAAACGTTCTCTGTCCTTGATTTTTGTAAATATCAAAATCATTAATTTCCTTTTCCTGTTGAAATAATTAGTATGTGTTTCATATAAAGCTTTGTACATTCAGTGATGTAAATCAATGATTCAATACCGTGTTATTGATTTTAGATGTGAAAAAAAAGATGGGAAGTTGTTTGTACACGTGTTTACCGTACGACCGGGAATGTATCCGGCGGCCATTGGTAAGAAGAAACAACAGCATAATCAATAAACATTAGTTTTTGAATGAAAAAAAATGTGAAGATCAAAATATTATTTTAAATGTTAACTGAAACATACAAATGTTGTATTAATTTTAACAGGAATGTTAACTGAAGTTGCACTGCAAATTTTCGGAACTCGAATCAGCATGACAGTTGTTACAAGGAAAACGGGGGAGATATTTAAACAAAAATATTGTGAACATGTAATCACTGAAGTTAAGGTTCTTGAGGAACAAAAGATTGCAGCTTTTACTGGAGAGGACCAACTCATGAAAAATCACGTAGAAAGCAAACTTCAGCAACTCGCGCATGCGCGTGAAAACAACGTGGTGGCGGTTCCCGAAATCAGTTTAAATACAGCTTTACCGTTTAGTGTCGTTTTTGACAAAAACATGTTCATTCAAAGTGCGGGCTTGCACTTGAAAACCCTTTGTAATGAAATTCAAGAAGAAGGAGCAAAAATAAATGACATCTTTGAGATTAAAGAACCTGAGATGAAGTTTGAATATGACGCTATCATGAGTTGTAACAGTTCATACATGTATTTTTTCTTGCAACCAAAAGTAAAGACTCTCAATGGATCTCCCCCGAAATCAGACTGTCCTGTTCTACGGGGTTTGTTATTTACTAACAATTTAATTCTAACGAAATATTAAGCAATTATATTATTACAATATGCCGTGTAATTACGAATTGTTGTAATTGTTCTTTAGTCTGCAAACATTTGAATCAGTAGGTCTAATTCCGAGTTTGTTCTGTTCATGTTAACTTGATAAATCTTTGCATTTAATTAATTGCTTACATCACAATTTTTAAATTCAAATGAATGTAGGTCACATGGTTCCTTTGGAGGAGAAGGAGGAGATAATGTTTATAGGCACGCCTCATTTTGACAGCCTAGGGGATCTGATCTCCTCCACGACGTACCTCACAAACATTCCTCAAGACAACATGACCATGGAAATCATGTTCATGAACGAACAAAGACGAGCGGATGTTGAGATGAGGTACAAGTCTTTCTCTCTCTCTCTCTCTCTCTCTCTCTCTCTCTCTCTCTCTCTCTCTCTCTCTCAGTATGTCTACAGATATGGATATCGATACACACTTACTCCCTGACATGCACTAGTGTATTCCAAACAATTGCACAACCATGTTGACATTGAATGAATTTGAAAGAAATTATAGTTATGCTTAACTAATATTTAGACATACAGAAAGAGAGAAAGAGAATGTGAGAGAGAGAGAGAGAGAGAGAGAGAGAGAGAGAGAGAGAGAGAGAGAGATAAAGATAACAATTTAAAAAGTTGAACATAGTTAAATTATACCCTTTCCTATTTTAAATAAAAGTAAGAAGTTGGACCAAACCACAGCTGACATGAAGAAACTAGCGGCGGCTCTTGACCAGGAGAAGAAGAAGACAGACATGTTGCTGTATCAGATGCTTCCGGTGAAAGTAGCCAATCAGCTAAGAGAGGGTCGGACGGTGGAAGCAGGTAATACTAGTTGTTTATAGCTTTTTTCTAGGACAAAATTGCCTTTATTCTGATGTTTGATGGTTGATATTGATGAGAGAATGGACTTTTTTAAAGTAGTTTGTATACATAAATATGTCAATAATGTTAATATGTTACTAATCATCAGTATCCATGTCATCCCATTATAAAACAAAGCAGCTTTTATAAAATATCGGAATCAACATTTTATACGTTTGATAAACGACTTAGCGAAGAATCATTTCAAATAGCTAACAATCAATGCTTTTTTCTAGAGAAACACGGAAATGTGACCATCCTTTTTAGCGATATAGTTACGTTCACAAACATGGCAGCACTGTGCCATCCTATGGACATAGTCAAACTTCTGAATGATTTGTTTCAACGGTTTGATCAGCTCACAACAAAACACGACATTTATAAAGTAAGTTTCGCAAATGGGCCAACAAGTCGTACGATGCAGATGATCTCATTAATGAAATAATTATTTTTCAGTTTTCAGCATAAATTAAATATGAATTTTACGTATTTTCTGTTTAGCAAAGCATAAATTGAATTCAAATTAAACATATTAACTGAACTGAAAAGCAAAGATTCTGATATTACTGCTTTGCCTACACTGGTTTGAAATAAGTTCATTCACTTTGTATGTCATTCATTACTTGTAGGTGGAAACAATTGGTGATGCCTACATGGTTGTATCAGGAGTTCCGGAAGCCAGAGATGACCATGCCATCAGGATGTCAAATATGGGCCTCGATATGATTCAGGATACAAATCACGTGATCAATCCTGTATCACAGAAATGTATTCAAGTAAAATACAAGATTTTGTTATTCAACTAGTTTCTTCAAAAAACTGTATTGAATTGTGCATGTATTGGGAATATTAGGTAAAACATGTGACTAAACTGAGCATCGAGAATAACTAAACTTCAGTCTGAAATTGGTGATGTGTCTCAAATTGTATGTGGTGTCTTATTTCCAAAATATTACGAATTTTGATTTTGATTTGTATTCTTTTTTAAATAGTCAACATTGAAGTAATATTTGCTATGAATTTGTATTATTGTAGAGTTGCTATTAATAATTCAATGTCCAAAAATCTTTATTACAAAATTCTAATATTTATGGTATGATCTAATGAATCTAAGCAAAATTACACTTACACATTTTATTAAATAACAATTATTTTAAAAACAAAAAAAACAAACTCTCATAATGATGTTGAATGCTTTACATTTTATCTGACAAAACTTTTCCTTCTAGAAAGCTACACATACATGTTTAGATTAAGACTTATTTCAGATGTTTGAAATTATCACATATTTACAAGTTTTACATTGGAAGAAATCTTTTAAAAAACCAGCTTTTATAACTTTAAAGAATATGTAAAGTTTATTCTTACCAAAACTTGTTCCCAATCAGATCCGAGTGGGCATCCATACTGGGCCGGTGGTGTCGGGTGTGGTGGGCACAAAGATGCCCAGATACTGTCTCTTTGGTGACACCGTAAACACAGCTTCGCGCATGGAAAGTCATGGACTTCCGGGTCGGGTTCATATCAGTGATACTACATACAAGTAAGATAAACACTTCATTTTGTTGGTAAATTCATTTTTCAATAAAATATTGGCGCATATTTTAAAACATGTAAAACGTATTAAGTGATTATATGTAGCATTGTATAAAAATGTACAAGATTACGTTATATAATTGTAAATAGCATTAAACCTTTTTCACAGTCAAATTCGAAACGTGGGTTATATTCTTGAGAGAAGAGGTGGTGTAGATATAAAGGGGAAAGGAATTATGGACACATACTTTCTGAATGGAGTATCGGACGATTTTAATCCGAGCCGGATAACTAATAATTCGGATATCATCAAGACGTCCACTGAGCCGAAACAGTTAGAGGAGAAGTCCCCGGCTGCAACAGTAGCACCGACTGTTACAGAGCCCAAATCTTCCTCTTTTTGCTCTGTAATGTGACGCACCTGTTAATCTGTAATATGCTGTTATCTTATACATGCATACTAGTTTATTAAGTCAATGTTTTATGTCAGCAAAACCCCTACCCGACATTCATCCACATGTATGTGGATGAATCTTGGAAAGAAATATTGTGTAGATAAATTATGACAGAAGTTAAGTATAGTAGAATAAATTGACCTGAATTCACAGGTACTGATGAGTGTGCAGAACATGTAAATTTTAAATCGATACATACATTTTCGAATTTCGATTTTTGAACGGCAAGATTACATGTACAATATAAGATCATTTTCATCCAAAAGTTATTATGAGAGTCATAACTGTCTTATATTGCATATCTGTATGAATTATTATCATAACATCATGCAAAATGTTTAATGAATTGAATTTAACATATTTTATTGATTAAATCATAAGGATTAGACACAAGTTCTAAATAACTTAGGTATTCTTCTCCTTATAATGAAAATTTTTGAATATTGCCAGTAATAACGTTATATATGAATAAACAGTCTGCTACATATATAATAACATTTTTTAATTTAGACATTTTTTGAGAAGCGACCACATTAACTCAAAAAAATTTAAAAAGCAACCCCACATAATAAAATCTAAAAAACATTACACATCGAGTGCATTATACTGTGTTGAAATTCAGAAAATAAACTTAATACATCAAAACAAAATACTTTATTTTCTTACATGTACCAGAAAGTTAGGATCCATTTTCAAATATATTCTATAAATCTTCAAAATTAGCTTAAATTTGCTTATCATTTGTTGATTTATATAATAATCTCCTTAAATACATGTAAAGTTTACAGCAGAACAAGGTTTCCAGCCTTCCGTCTTTCATTCATACAACTTTGATTGGTTTTATTCTTCCTCTTTGTTGTTTAAATTAAAAAATTAAAAAAAAAACCCAACCGTTTTGTTACTTTGTTTATCATTTGGTATCAATTTCCCCATGAACCCTGTTTTTTTTAAGCTAAATAAAAATGTTATTTGTAAAAGTTATTCATTCTTTTGCTTGGATTTTAAATACCTTGAAGATTTTACACTTTTGATAATTATAACGGTATTTACCAAAATTATAATTATTCATGAAAGGTAAACGCTACACACCATCCCCTTACACAGAGAAAAGGAATGTCGTTATTTTAAAAATAATTACATGTATAACTGTCACCTACTTACCGATTTTAATTCCCTGATAGCTGATTTTTAAGGTCAGGCCAAAATATTGGACCAGGCAAATTAAAGAGGATGTCCTTTATTAAAACTTAATTCAAATCCAATCACATCTTCGCTAGCCAAGGGTTTTTGGTCCTCTTTGTTCCCCATAAACCCTTCAGTTGGCGGATTTTATTACGAAAACTCGGTGATGTGGTGGCGCTATCTAGCGAGCAACTTGAGTTGCGCCCCTTGCATATTTACATTTTAATCGAATTAAACAATGGGTTATATACACATCATGGCATTATACTGTACAACTTGAAAACATGTTGACTACTGAATAACATAATTAACGATGTTATTAAATACGAATTAAGTTATAACCTAGGGAAAGTACGGGATGTTTTATTCAGTGTTTTGTAAGGACCTGTACCCACAGGAGTCGGCAATCTTATCAATAACTAATAACTAGAGTCAAAATAAATAAAAACTCAGCCATGAGCTTCGCTCACGAAGTGAGCAAAGCGAACAGGGATGCAACTCGATTTTTCACAAATCTGCTGTTGCGCGATATTTGCTCTGACCTGGCGATTAAATCAATAACAATAAAGAGAACTAGCGTCAAACAACTTAACTCTGTCCTAAACTTCGGATAATTCAACCCCTAAAGCTCTACATCGGCGAATTAATCAGATTTCTGTCAACATTCGATCTACCGAGAAGCCATGTAGTGACGTTACTAATTTCACATTCACCCCGAGACTGCGCAGATTTAAAACATTAGAAGGACATCCGGAAAAGTTTTTTCCGTAATTGAAGAAAACGATGGACACGAGGGCTGAAGCTGCAGCGAGGGCTTTAGATGGGCATCGTTTTGACATAACAGGGCAATGTGGAACGGGGAAAACATATATTTTGAGGTAATCCGACTTAACTCGATATGAGTTAAGTCATGTTATGGAAATGAATAGATTAACCATTTCACTAATATCTACATCGAAAGAAAGATAACTCCTCAATATGAGGTTCTCGTAACTTTTCGCACGGCCCCTTTTGGGGTCCTTATATTACGCATGCGCAGTAGTGTATCGACCTTTCTCAGCTTCAACCTGGAAAAATTCAATCATTGTTCATCACGACTGTGTATCGACCTTTCTCAGCTTCAACCTGGAAAAAATTCAATCATTGTTCATCACGACTGACTTAATCGCTCGATTAATCATCGTTGGATAGTAATCGGGTAATCTTGTGTAATTCAATCAATTGTCCAAGTTGCGGTACGTATTCAATTCCATTTATTTTTTTTAGAGGGTTTTAAAACTTTGCAATACAAGATAATTTTCTTATTTCGTCTGCTTCTCTCTTTAAGGCGGCCATGATTGTTACATTAGATAGTCATTACGATGTAGGTTTATTTCAAGTCAAATTGCGGGCTATCAATGGATATAACTTGGTTAATAAAAAGTTTAGTCATCATCATTAAAATATAATATTCCATTGTAAAATTTTAATTTACAATAAATTTTAAAATATTCAAATTCAAGTAGGCCTTAACGGGCCTACATAGCTAGTGCTGACCTAGGACTACGGTTGCATATAGAATATATACTAGTATCATATAGCATAAATACGTAACGTTAACAGATACAATGAATTTATTGTTTACTTACGGTATAACTTTATAGCCATATTATAACGTTTATGATACATTAATTTTCATTGATATTTCTTTATAACTTTGTATCTTAAGTTACTCAGCTTTGCTAACTTCCTAGAAAATGTTGAGGTCTAAAAGAAAGAGCAAGTCACCGTACGCCAGGCCAAATGCTCATCCGGCTCTCAGGGCCCTTAATCCGGCAACCACAGCCACCCAAACCCAAGCAGGCCCGAGCAGGCCCACGCAGGCAGCGGTCCAGTTTGTGTCCACTCAACCTCAAAATCAAGAGCATCAGCTACCAGTCGATGATCCCACAACCAGTGAGCAGACTGCAGTACCGCTACCTTCCATAGCGCCATCAATCCCTCTATCAACTTCAGGTGAAAACCCTTTAATAAGCATTTCTGATGAGCTTGGGGTTCATGTCCCTCAAACCATCAAAGATAAAATATGGTCAAAACAATACATTGATCTGTCAAAAATCATCAATTCAGAAACAGTTGATACATCCGCTCAGGATTCGCACAAATTTTCCATAGTTGAGGGTCAGTTAGTTATTGAACCAAAAACTAAAACTAACAAAATTACATCAATTAACACCTGGCTTGATGCATTTTTGATTTTCTCAAGCATATACCTGGCTAGACACCCATCAGACATACAGGGTATCTTGAAATATATCCACACAATACGTTTAGGATATAGCCGTAATATAAATGGCAATTGGATTGAATACGACAGACAGTTTCGTCTCAAAATGTCAAAAAACACATCAATTTCATTTGGCTCTATCGATGCGGAGTTATGGTTATTGTATATGCAGGCTCAAGTTCAACAAGCTCCACAACAGTCAAAATCGTCACTCAAATGTTTTGATTATAACTTTAAAGGTTCCTGTCCCAAACCCCAGTGTTCATTCCAGCATATATGCATGCATTGCAACAAGTCACACCCACGCATGCATTGTTGGTCCTATCAGTCGACCCAGACCCAAGTCATCAGATCCCCCCCTCCAAATCCAGCACACCAAAATTTTGCCCCGCAAAATTACACCAATTTTCGTCCCTTACGCCCAAGGCATTATCAGCTACCAAGACCAAGATTTCATGCACCTAGGTTCAACCCCAATTAAGATCTCCGTTTTAGAGCAATACCTCGCTACATATCCTGATATTCAGAATGCTCAATTTTTATTAAATGGTTTCAAATCCGGCTTTTACTTGAATTACATAGGCCCAAGAGCCTACTTACAATCCAAAAATATGAAGTCCGCGAGTGAACATGCTGATCAACTTTTGGCTATCATTGAGAAAGAAATTACGTTAGGAAGGATGTCAGGCCCCTTTTCCCAACCCCCTTTTCCCAACATTAGGTGTAACCCTGTTGGGGTCCTGCCCAAGAAAGATGGAGGCTACAGGTTAATTTCAAATTTGTCAGCGCCCATTGGCAATAGCGTCAACGAGCATATTGATCCAATTCTGTGCTCAGTGTCTTACGCTTCTTTTGATCAAGCCATTTCTATGATCCAAGAGAATGGTAAAGGGGCATTGCTTTGTAAAATGGATTTGTCTAGCGCATTCAGACTTTTACCTATTCACCCTTCAGATTTTTCACTGTTAGGAATATGTTTTCAAGAAAAATACTATTTTGATAGATGCATGCCCTTTGGTTGTTCCATAGCTTGTTCATCTTTTGAAAAATTCTCATCATTTTTGCATTGGCTCGTAGCACAAAAGTCTCAAAATTATAATATCATCCATTATCTTGATGATTTTTTGTTTGTTGGCGAGCAAAATACATTACAATGTTCAAAGCTTGCTGAAATGTTCATGTTAACTTGCAGTGAGTTGGGCGTCCCAATAAACGACAAGAAAACTGAGGGCCCATGTACTCGTCTATCTTTCTTAGGACTAGGTATTGATACCATAGATAAGGTCATTTTTATTCCTGACAATAAGGTTGCAGAACTTAGGTCCAAGCTTTCATCAATTACTTCTTCTAAAAAAGCCACCCTGAAAGAAATGGAATCACTTTGTGGTTCGCTTAACTTTTTCGCCAAAGCCATCCCTGGTAGCAGGGCTTTTAACCGCAGGTTTTATAACACAACAATTGGTATTAGGAAACATTACCACCTGATCAAGGTTACACAAGCAGTTAAAGAGGATGCTAGGATCTGGCTCACATTTCTTGACCAATACAATGGGCGTTCACCATTCCCAGAACTATACTGGTCTGATAATGAAACCCTAAACCTCTTTACCGATAGTTGTGGTTCCTACGGTGGAGGTGCGATTTTCCAGAATCACTGGGTTGTCATATCCTGGCCAGAGTCTTGGGGTCCAGATATAAGAAGAGATATTACATTTTTGGAATTAGTGCCTATTCTTGTGGCCATGTGGATTTGGGCAGATCAATTTACAGCTAAGAAATTGCTAATAAACACTGACAACATAGCTCTGGTCGATATATTGAATGCCAAGTCTAGTAAGTCTCAACGTGTCATGTCTCTTGTAAGACCATTGGTATTATTATGTATGAAAAATAACATTCAGATTAAAACTAGGCATATCCCAGGTTACCAAAATTCCATTGCAGATTCAATTTCTCGATTTCAGTGGGAAAGATTCAGATCCCTGGCTCCGCAGGCAGACAAGACTCCAGCCCGTTTACCTCCGGAATTGTTGTCCCTCTTAGACCCCATGTAGAATGTTTACTTGAGGCAGCAATATCCAAAAATACTGCGTCCACGTATCAAAAAGGCATAAATTCCTTTGAAACTTTTTGTACCAAACACAATTTTATCTTTTGTTGGCCTCCACCACTGGACCACATAATCAACTACATCGCATACCTGCATGCAAATAAAGTGTCCTATTCAACAGCGAGATGTTATTTGAGCGGTATTAGTTACAAGCTTCAGTTAGAGGGTCAAATTGACAACACTAAAACTTTTATAGTTAAAAAAATGTTAGAAGGTTTCCGTCGGTTAAATCCAGCGAAGGATGTACGGTCCCCAATTTCCCTATCTTGTCTCAATAAATTAGTTTCTATACTACCTACGGTGTGCACAAGCTTGTATGAAGCTGTTATGTTTTCAGCAGCCTTTCATTTAGCATTTTTTGCATTATTGCGCATTAGCGAATTTACTTTCACTAGTAATGACGCACCAGCCTTATTATTTCACGACGTGACCATTAATGAAACACACATTGGTCTGTATATTAAAGGTTCAAAAACAGACCAATACAATAGGGGTACTAAGCTACAGATTGAAATAAATTCTCAAACCCAGTCTTTATTCAAGCACATGCGTGAATTTTTGGCAGTTAGACCACAAATACAAGGCCTATTTTTCTGTCATTTCAACCACAAACCTCTTACTAAATATCAATTCACATCCGTACTACATAAGTCTGTCAAATTTATTGGCCTTGACACAACAACTTTCAAATCCCACTCATTTAGAATAGGTGGAGCTACACATTTGTACTTGCAAGGGCATTCGGAGGAGGACATTAAGTCAAAAGGCAGATGGAAATCTAACGCGTTTTGTTCATATATCAGATTGTAAAGCATAATTTTATGTGTGTTCATAACAGCCTCGTATTATTATTCAATACTAAGTTTTCAGGTCCCAACACCACGGTCTGGATCATTGGTTCGTCAATTATCAAACATGCATCCCATCACGCTGTCCAACAATTTGGAAACTTACACCTAGACCTTCAGAAACATAATATCACAGTATATTGGCATGGAAAGAGTGGTTTGGTCTGGGAGGATGTAGAGCCCACAATTACAAATATCATTGAACAAAGAGGCCACCCAGATTGGGTAATGTTACATTGCGAAGGCAATAGTATTGGGACCATGCCCTTGCTAAGACTGCAAAAATTCATGAAATTAACCGTTGTTAACCTACAAACAATTCTGCCGAATACAAGATTCATATGGTCCCAGATACTCCCACGAAATTACTACAGACATATGTTATCAAATATTGCCGGTGAGACCGCTCGAAAAAGAATTAACAAATCATTAGCCCCATTTATTGTCAAGCGTAAGGGCGCCTGCTTAAAGTACCCTGATCTACAACAATGTTCACCAAAATATTACCGTGATGGTGTACATTTGTCTGATACTGCTCAGAATACATTTTTGAAAACCATACGTGCTGGCCTCCTAAACATACTACATAATAATGTTAAAGTTTATGCTAAATCCCACGCCGAGTAATTCCGCAGTCTTATTGTCATGGCATTGTGCAAAATTTTGACCGCTTGTGGCGGATGTCTTCATGCATCATATCATAGTTTTTATATACATGAAGACATATGGCCGAATTTTGCTTAAGCCTGCCCCGGATTCTGTTTACTTCCAGGTCCGTGGCCAATAATCGGGCTTACTTTAATTGACACTTTGTTTCATTCAGACATTGATTGACAGTGAGTCATTGAATACACTGAGTAATTGAATAATTCTATTGATACATTGCAGTGGGTTGATTGTCATCATTGAATACACTGAGTAATCAATTAAATTGATACATTGATTGTCATATTGAGACATTCACTGAAGCAAAACATTGATTATACTTTATTGATTTGCATATTGATTGAAATATTGTTTGAATTATTGATTGATTGATTCATCTTGATTGATTGATTGTTTGGTTCATTGAAGATCTAACATCATAACTACCCAAAAGTCGATGTTGATCATTTAACTTACTCTATTGCTATATTTGCAATATTTTGCATACATTTGAATAGTTTATGATGTACTGATATATTAAAATAAAGCCATGACATAGACTGCCAATACGGTGTTGTTAATCTATTCTATTGAAATAAAGTATATTAAGGAATATTATCGTATAAAAATACAATATAATGAAAAAACCAACAAACAGTCTACTGACATTTCCCCGCGAAATTTCTTTGTATTTTGGATGATAATATGATGGGCATCTAAATTGTAATATTTGAAACAAATATTGATATTATTTTAATGTGTATTATTTCATTTTAAAATTAAAAAGGAATTTAGATCAAAGACATTCTGAAACTTTTTCAGACAATCATGTAAGACATATATATACATCATCACTTCAACCAAGAAAATAAGGCAATGAAATAAAAGTTTTCATTTCTTGAATTTTTATGAAGACAGCACTACAGATGCCCTTTACAATGAGTAAGCAATATAGAAAATATGTTGGAAGCCTCAAAAATATTTTGAAACATGTTTAGTTTGTTTACTTATTATTTTTCAGGTCACAATCAAGTGAATGACATGAAAATGATTACTAAGTACATTTAGTATACATCACTTATCATCTTACCTATGATCCTACAAGTACATGTCAATATAATTCCCTGTATGCATGAAAGTTTCATATACGAATCCCCCTTCTCTTTGATTTTGAGACTTGTTTCTGGTGATGTTTAGTGGGCATGGTGTTGTTGCTGTGAAAAAGCTTGCTTTGTTTGAAGAGTTAGACTTGTCTGAAACAGTACATTGCCCTGGTATTATGGCAGTATTTGCAGGCCCATACTGGGCGACAGTTGGATTTGTATTCATTCCATTTCTTAAGCCCCTTTGTTGTCCAAACAGATTCTCAACGATATCTGAGTTTAGGTAACCAGGGTTGATGCTGTTTTGTCCTATCAAAAATAATTTACACAGTGATACAAAACCCACAATGGTAGAGTTTATGTCAGTGCGTGTCTCAGAAGTTATGAGATTTTTGGACGAAATATGCATGACGGACTTGTCCATGGCATTTTCCAAAGATGTGAAGAATTTAGTAATATTATTCAGCGTTTCAAATTTGGGGTCTTGTAGCGATGAAATGGGTTTGTTTATGGTACAAAATATGTCAACTTATTTTGAGGTACAGTACCGTCAACGCGGATCCCGTATTTGACCGCGCTCCCCCCGCGGTTATTTAATCCTTTCCGCGTTACACCATCGCGGTTAATTTATCGCGGTGCTCGCTGCAGCCATGTTTAAACCGCGACGGTGTGACCTACCGTTGAACAAGGTGATCGGAGATTTTTACCTGTATGCTATTAGACAATAAGACGGCCACCTAACACTGAGAGTCATTCTATACTGGCCATGTCTGATGTATTGTTTCCATTTCACATATTAAAATGATTACGTATTTTTAATGCACGTTTTCAAAAATCCTTAGCAATCATTTTAGAGATTTTTTAATTAAAAAATCATCTGCACCCGTAATAATTTTCATGTAACTGTTGATATACCTATTATTTCAAAAATATTTAATCATTTTTATAATGTAATCTACATGATGGAGAGGGTTACATGTAGAACTATAATATATTATTTTTCGGTTTTTTAATGATTTTAAACATTTCCGACTACAAAAATGTTTTAATTCTTATCAGTTTTTAGCTCGTTTTACGGCACTCTCTCGATGCTCAAGACAATTAATCTAGTCCGTGACAGGCACATGCTACACGGAGAACGTATACCTACGGTCAACGGCATGATATGATATACCGTTTTTCGTAACCGCCCCCTCCACCTCTTCAACGTTTTAATGACTGTGAAAATACATGTAAATTGTACTTGACTTTAGTCCCAATTGTTTAACACAAAGGTGTGAAACCATCGCATTGACGGGAAATCACTCTACGCTTGAACGCACAGAATACACTGGTACATGCATAT
>NC_069119.1:1337337-1368485 GCF_025612915.1 Magallana angulata
AGGAGAATTTAATACTGTAGTGCAACCTGCAGCGAGGCAATTCGGAAGGTAAGGGATTCTATTTATCGGACTTGTTCAGCATCATTTCACTACACATGGGGAGTCTAGGTCTCAGAGAGGATTTTTTACAGATCATCATGGATGCTGAGTGGAGGCGGGAAAAGTTAGAGATTTTGCTAGAGAAAATTGATAGGGGTAGGGTTAATGGGTTGGGGTGTGATTTTTTTGACAATAATTTAGCTACTAATAGAAGAAGGAGGGGGGCTAACCAAGGACCAATGTATGGACGAGTTAAAGTTACATTTCAGACAATACAACAAAAGTTTTATTAGCACACAGATTTATGTACATGTTACACACAAACACATTACAGATTCCACATGGTATGCACATTTCACATCTTTGTCACAACAGTCTATGCATCAATCCATTACATTTAAATTTAGAGGAACCACATGTAAATAATGAAAGACAGTTATGTAAAAAGTTAATTCCACAAGTCTGTTTAAAGCATGCGGGACATCCAGATTGTCTGTTCGAGCAGCACTGAGGTAAGTCACTTGCGCGCTTTGCTGTATGAATGTTCTTTTTTTTTTTTTTTCGGTGTCAGGTTTAGGTAAGGGAGGATTATTCATCCCCTTTACATAACCCACTTCACTGTTAGTTTTACGCTGAAAGTACATCTCAAATTTGTTTTTAACACAAGCATGTCTCTTTGCACGGTAAGCGGAGGATTGTTTTTCTCTGTCGATCACGGCTGTATTTCTCTTGTCTCCTTTTCAGTTGATGGGATACACGAGTACCACTTGGCAGTGACTTCCGAGGGCAGAGCACTTGAGCGTAGTTGATTCTCCTGGACCATGGTTTAAGCGGTGGACTGCGGAGAAGATTTTAGGCCCAAAGTTGGCAGAACAGGTAATATTTTTGGGGTTCGACTTTGAATATCCTCTGTGTAAGGCCTCTGACTTTTGGGTGTTGGTTCCATATCGGGTGGTTGTAAGTGTATTTCTGTTAAACCGATAACTGACAAGTCCTCGTATGGTATCCTCATCCTCTTTAGTAGGGTGGAGTGTCCTGGCATGGGGTGGGAGGTACTCCTTCGGCCAACATTTTTCCGGGTGTCCCTTACACACAAAAGAATGATCGGCACATGTCCTGCCACATCTGCCAGCATAGCAGTCCACAATGGAATCTGTGGCATAACTCAGTGCATTCACCAGCTTTTCTGTGTCCCCACAATGCTTCTTGATGGCAAGGTCATACTCGGCTGAGCATCTCTTCATTAAATCAATGGAGAATTTTCGTTTTGTTCCTTGTCTGTCTGTCGCTGTTCTTCCTGGAAACATTCTCTCACTGAATTTGGCATTATCAATGGCCTTTTTCTGTGATTGTGCCAAATGACGGGTGTCACGGAGGGCCTCCACTGTCTGTCCGTGTACACCCATGGCCTTCTGGACTCCTCGGGAGGCTGCACTGTCTCCATCGGTAGTGATATGGCTGACGTATGTTGGCTCGGGGTCACTGAGGAATTCTTGACAAATTTCCTCAGTGGCCAGATCCTCTCTGCCGATGGGCTCATCTATCATTAGGGTGGCGGTGCATTTCCCAGGATGGTCTGGACATGTCCTTCCTATTACTCTGTTGTGACACAGCTTGTTCTTAAGTGCTATGCCTATGATTTTCTTTTCAGGCGTCACATTTTCGGATACAGTGTACGTCATCTGAGTTGCTGGCTGGAATGGTGTTCTGTCCCGCGACCAGTACAGCGGGTTATTATACCTCCCGTCCCCTTCTACTGGAATGGGTGTTTGGCGAGGGAATCCATGGCTCTCGAGAACGTCCTTAAGGTGAGCTCTTTCTCTCTGCAGGTCCTCCCTCACCATGTTGACAATCTGGGGTCCCACCTTGCTAGCAGTGTAATGCAAGCCTGTGTATGACGGGGCAGGACAGTTTAGAGCCATGAAGATTTCCTGTAGTGTGGTCCCCATTATTGGGTTGTCCATGAGTGCAACCCACAGTCCAATGTTTGGCTTTGCTGTCTTAGCCCCACGGGTCTCTGACTCTGTCTCCTCGTAAAGTTTCGTGCTCTCCGAGTGGAAGTTGCAGTAAATGCATTTTAGGGTCTCTTTCCAGCAGACGCCCTTCTGTTTTTCCCTTTCGAAGTCAAATTGTAAATTTGTTGGGCAGTTTGGGCTCTGCAGCATGTGCATATGGTATGCTGCATTGAACATGTCGCATGTTTTTCCAGCATGAAGCAGTCTATACGTGTCTCTTTCAGCCTCGGTGGTAGGGCTAGGCTGAGGCATGGTGCACGGTGTCTTGGTGCGGAGTTGCATTATGGTCTCTTTCGGCTCTGTATGCAGAACGTTGTCTCTTAAAATACATTCCCCTGTCTTGCTAATGTCTGTAGTTGTCTGTCCCCTGACATACTTGGACCCGCCTTGTCTTTTTTCCCATCCCTCATGAGGTGATCCCCTGCGACGGCCATCCCCGACTTTGAAATAACAGCTTTTGCTCTTGCTTTTTCCTCTCATACTATTGCTTTGGTTGCTTATAAATTGCTTTGCTTGCTCTCTTGCTTTACTCAGAATACTAAACTTCAAGATTTGGGGCCCCCATTTAACAACAGCTTATCTATTACCCATGACTAATTCTTGTTTCTTCAGACTCTAATGGCCAGCTCTTGCTGACAGCACCATGGCAAATTGGGACTTCATGGCTGATTATGTTGGCAGATCCTGAACTCATTTGCAGTACAATGAAGACAAGGTAATTCTCCATGGTAACAACAGAAATTGGTAGGAAAAACACAACACAAATTTCAAGTTTAATAAGTTTAATTAGAGAAATATTCAATATTTCATATCAAAATCTGTATACTTCTCCCCCTAGAATTCCTCTTGAGCAACACAGAACCATATAAAACACAATTTTACACAATTCAACATTTAAACATTATTGTAGGAAAAAATCATTACAAATGACAAAACACAAGTTACTAAAAAATTGAAATTAAAATCACCCCTGATAGTACCTAATCAACATCACTTTATTGAAAACTGACCATTATTTTGTTTGGCCTCATTTACCAGATAAGGATATCAGAAAAATTTCTAATGTCAAAATCACATATATATATCTTTAAACTTTTTATTTCAATCATTAGAACAGCATTAGAAAATTTTTATTTTTTTTGCAGCGAGGCAATTCGGAAGGTAAGGGATTCTATTTATCGGACTTGTTCAGCATCATTTCACTACACATGGGGAGTCTAGGTCTCAGAGAGGATTTTTTACAGATCATCATGGATGCTGAGTGGAGGCGGGAAAAGTTAGAGATTTTGCTAGAGAAAATTGATAGGGGTAGGGTTAATGGGTTGGGGTGTGATTTTTTTGACAATAATTTAGCTACTAATAGAAGAAGGAGGGGGGCTAACCAAGGACCAATGTATGGACGAGTTAAAGTTACATTTTCAGACAATACAACAAAAGTTTTATTAGCACACAGATTTATGTACATGTTACACACAAACACATTACAGATTCCACATGGTATGCACATTTCACATCTTTGTCACAACAGTCTATGCATCAATCCATTACATTTAAATTTAGAGGAACCACATGTAAATAATGAAAGACAGTTATGTAAAAAGTTAATTCCACAAGTCTGTTTAAAGCATGCGGGACATCCAGATTGTCTGTTCGAGCAGCACTGAGGTAAGTCACTTGCGCGCTTTGCTGTATGAATGTTCTTTTTTTTTTTTTTCGGTGTCAGGTTTAGGTAAGGGAGGATTATTCATCCCCTTTACATAACCCACTTCACTGTTAGTTTTACGCTGAAAGTACATCTCAAATTTGTTTTTAACACAAGCATGTCTCTTTGCACGGTAAGCGGAGGATTGTTTTCTCTGTCGATCACGGCTGTATTTCTCTTGTCTCCTTTTCAGTTGATGGGATACACGAGTACCACTTGGCAGTGGACTTCCGAGGGCAGAGCACTTGAGCGTAGTTGATTCTCCTGGACCATGGTTTAAGCGGTGGACTGCGGAGAAGATTTTAGGCCCAAAGTTGGCAGAACAGGTAATATTTTTGGGGTTCGACTTTGAATATCCTCTGTGTAAGGCCTCTGACTTTTGGGTGTTGGTTCCATATCGGGTGGTTGTAAGTGTATTTCTGTTAAACCGATAACTGACAAGTCCTCGTATGGTATCCTCATCCTCTTTAGTAGGGTGGAGTGTCCTGGCATGGGGTGGGAGGTACTCCTTCGGCCAACATTTTTCCGGGTGTCCCTTACACACAAAAGAATGATCGGCACATGTCCTGCCACATCTGCCAGCATAGCAGTCCACAATGGAATCTGTGGCATAACTCAGTGCATTCACCAGCTTTTCTGTGTCCCCACAATGCTTCTTGATGGCAAGGTCATACTCGGCTGAGCATCTCTTCATTAAATCAATGGAGAATTTTCGTTTTGTTCCTTGTCTGTCTGTCGCTGTTCTTCCTGGAAACATTCTCTCACTGAATTTGGCATTATCAATGGCCTTTTTCTGTGATTGTGCCAAATGACGGGTGTCACGGAGGGCCTCCACTGTCTGTCCGTGTACACCCATGGCCTTCTGGACTCCTCGGGAGGCTGCACTGTCTCCATCGGTAGTGATATGGCTGACGTATGTTGGCTCGGGGTCACTGAGGAATTCTTGACAAATTTCCTCAGTGGCCAGATCCTCTCTGCCGATGGGCTCATCTATCATTAGGGTGGCGGTGCATTTCCCAGGATGGTCTGGACATGTCCTTCCTATTACTCTGTTGTGACACAGCTTGTTCTTAAGTGCTATGCCTATGATTTTCTTTTCAGGCGTCACATTTTCGGATACAGTGTACGTCATCTGAGTTGCTGGCTGGAATGGTGTTCTGTCCCGCGACCAGTACAGCGGGTTATTATACCTCCCGTCCCCTTCTACTGGAATGGGTGTTTGGCGAGGGAATCCATGGCTCTCGAGAACGTCCTTAAGGTGAGCTCTTTCTCTCTGCAGGTCCTCCCTCACCATGTTGACAATCTGGGGTCCCACCTTGCTAGCAGTGTAATGCAAGCCTGTGTATGACGGGGCAGGACAGTTTAGAGCCATGAAGATTTCCTGTAGTGTGGTCCCCATTATTGGGTTGTCCATGAGTGCAACCCACAGTCCAATGTTTGGCTTTGCTGTCTTAGCCCCACGGGTCTCTGACTCTGTCTCCTCGTAAAGTTTCGTGCTCTCCGAGTGGAAGTTGCAGTAAATGCATTTTAGGGTCTCTTTCCAGCAGACGCCCTTCTGTTTTTCCCTTTCGAAGTCAAATTGTAAATTTGTTGGGCAGTTTGGGCTCTGCAGCATGTGCATATGGTATGCTGCATTGAACATGTCGCATGTTTTTCCAGCATGAAGCAGTCTATACGTGTCTCTTTCAGCCTCGGTGGTAGGGCTAGGCTGAGGCATGGTGCACGGTGTCTTGGTGCGGAGTTGCATTATGGTCTCTTTCGGCTCTGTATGCAGAACGTTGTCTCTTAAAATACATTCCCCTGTCTTGCTAATGTCTGTAGTTGTCTGTCCCCTGACATACTTGGACCCGCCTTGTCTTTTTTCCCATCCCTCATGAGGTGATCCCCTGCGACGGCCATCCCCGACTTTGAAATAACAGCTTTTGCTCTTGCTTTTTCCTCTCATACTATTGCTTTGGTTGCTTATAAATTGCTTTGCTTGCTCTCTTGCTTTACTCAGAATACTAAACTTCAAGATTTGGGGCCCCCATTTAACAACAGCTTATCTATTACCCATGACTAATTCTTGTTTCTTCAGACTCTAATGGCCAGCTCTTGCTGACAGCACCATGGCAAATTGGGACTTCATGGCTGATTATGTTGGCAGATCCTGAACTCATTTGCAGTACAATGAAGACAAGGTAATTCTCCATGGTAACAACAGAAATTGGTAGGAAAAACACAACACAAATTTCAAGTTTAATAAGTTTAATTAGAGAAATATTCAATATTTCATATCAAAATCTGTATACTTCTCCCCCTAGAATTCCTCTTGAGCAACACAGAACCATATAAAACACAATTTTACACAATTCAACATTTAAACATTATTGTAGGAAAAAATCATTACAAATGACAAAACACAAGTTACTAAAAAATTGAAATTAAAATCACCCCTGATAGTACCTAATCAACATCACTTTATTGAAAACTGACCATTATTTTGTTTGGCCTCATTTACCAGATAAGGATATCAGAAAAATTTCTAATGTCAAAATCACATATATATATCTTTAAACTTTTTATTTCAATCATTAGAACAGCATTAGAAAATTTTTATTTTTTTTGCAGCGAGGCAATTCGGAAGGTAAGGGATTCTATTTATCGGACTTGTTCAGCATCATTTCACTACACATGGGGAGTCTAGGTCTCAGAGAGGATTTTTTACAGATCATCATGGATGCTGAGTGGAGGCGGGAAAAGTTAGAGATTTTGCTAGAGAAAATTGATAGGGGTAGGGTTAATGGGTTGGGGTGTGATTTTTTTGACAATAATTTAGCTACTAATAGAAGAAGGAGGGGGGCTAACCAAGGACCAATGTATGGACGAGTTAAAGTTACATTTTCAGACAATACAACAAAAGTTTTATTAGCACACAGATTTATGTACATGTTACACACAAACACATTACAGATTCCACATGGTATGCACATTTCACATCTTTGTCACAACAGTCTATGCATCAATCCATTACATTTAAATTTAGAGGAACCACATGTAAATAATGAAAGACAGTTATGTAAAAAGTTAATTCCACAAGTCTGTTTAAAGCATGCGGGACATCCAGATTGTCTGTTCGAGCAGCACTGAGGTAAGTCACTTGCGCGCTTTGCTGTATGAATGTTCTTTTTTTTTTTTTTCGGTGTCAGGTTTAGGTAAGGGAGGATTATTCATCCCCTTTACATAACCCACTTCACTGTTAGTTTTACGCTGAAAGTACATCTCAAATTTGTTTTTAACACAAGCATGTCTCTTTGCACGGTAAGCGGAGGATTGTTTTCTCTGTCGATCACGGCTGTATTTCTCTTGTCTCCTTTTCAGTTGATGGGATACACGAGTACCACTTGGCAGTGGACTTCCGAGGGCAGAGCACTTGAGCGTAGTTGATTCTCCTGGACCATGGTTTAAGCGGTGGACTGCGGAGAAGATTTTAGGCCCAAAGTTGGCAGAACAGGTAATATTTTTGGGGTTCGACTTTGAATATCCTCTGTGTAAGGCCTCTGACTTTTGGGTGTTGGTTCCATATCGGGTGGTTGTAAGTGTATTTCTGTTAAACCGATAACTGACAAGTCCTCGTATGGTATCCTCATCCTCTTTAGTAGGGTGGAGTGTCCTGGCATGGGGTGGGAGGTACTCCTTCGGCCAACATTTTTCCGGGTGTCCCTTACACACAAAAGAATGATCGGCACATGTCCTGCCACATCTGCCAGCATAGCAGTCCACAATGGAATCTGTGGCATAACTCAGTGCATTCACCAGCTTTTCTGTGTCCCCACAATGCTTCTTGATGGCAAGGTCATACTCGGCTGAGCATCTCTTCATTAAATCAATGGAGAATTTTCGTTTTGTTCCTTGTCTGTCTGTCGCTGTTCTTCCTGGAAACATTCTCTCACTGAATTTGGCATTATCAATGGCCTTTTTCTGTGATTGTGCCAAATGACGGGTGTCACGGAGGGCCTCCACTGTCTGTCCGTGTACACCCATGGCCTTCTGGACTCCTCGGGAGGCTGCACTGTCTCCATCGGTAGTGATATGGCTGACGTATGTTGGCTCGGGGTCACTGAGGAATTCTTGACAAATTTCCTCAGTGGCCAGATCCTCTCTGCCGATGGGCTCATCTATCATTAGGGTGGCGGTGCATTTCCCAGGATGGTCTGGACATGTCCTTCCTATTACTCTGTTGTGACACAGCTTGTTCTTAAGTGCTATGCCTATGATTTTCTTTTCAGGCGTCACATTTTCGGATACAGTGTACGTCATCTGAGTTGCTGGCTGGAATGGTGTTCTGTCCCGCGACCAGTACAGCGGGTTATTATACCTCCCGTCCCCTTCTACTGGAATGGGTGTTTGGCGAGGGAATCCATGGCTCTCGAGAACGTCCTTAAGGTGAGCTCTTTCTCTCTGCAGGTCCTCCCTCACCATGTTGACAATCTGGGGTCCCACCTTGCTAGCAGTGTAATGCAAGCCTGTGTATGACGGGGCAGGACAGTTTAGAGCCATGAAGATTTCCTGTAGTGTGGTCCCCATTATTGGGTTGTCCATGAGTGCAACCCACAGTCCAATGTTTGGCTTTGCTGTCTTAGCCCCACGGGTCTCTGACTCTGTCTCCTCGTAAAGTTTCGTGCTCTCCGAGTGGAAGTTGCAGTAAATGCATTTTAGGGTCTCTTTCCAGCAGACGCCCTTCTGTTTTTCCCTTTCGAAGTCAAATTGTAAATTTGTTGGGCAGTTTGGGCTCTGCAGCATGTGCATATGGTATGCTGCATTGAACATGTCGCATGTTTTTCCAGCATGAAGCAGTCTATACGTGTCTCTTTCAGCCTCGGTGGTAGGGCTAGGCTGAGGCATGGTGCACGGTGTCTTGGTGCGGAGTTGCATTATGGTCTCTTTCGGCTCTGTATGCAGAACGTTGTCTCTTAAAATACATTCCCCTGTCTTGCTAATGTCTGTAGTTGTCTGTCCCCTGACATACTTGGACCCGCCTTGTCTTTTTTCCCATCCCTCATGAGGTGATCCCCTGCGACGGCCATCCCCGACTTTGAAATAACAGCTTTTGCTCTTGCTTTTTCCTCTCATACTATTGCTTTGGTTGCTTATAAATTGCTTTGCTTGCTCTCTTGCTTTACTCAGAATACTAAACTTCAAGATTTGGGGCCCCCATTTAACAACAGCTTATCTATTACCCATGACTAATTCTTGTTTCTTCAGACTCTAATGGCCAGCTCTTGCTGACAGCACCATGGCAAATTGGGACTTCATGGCTGATTATGTTGGCAGATCCTGAACTCATTTGCAGTACAATGAAGACAAGGTAATTCTCCATGGTAACAACAGAAATTGGTAGGAAAAACACAACACAAATTTCAAGTTTAATAAGTTTAATTAGAGAAATATTCAATATTTCATATCAAAATCTGTATACTTCTCCCCCTAGAATTCCTCTTGAGCAACACAGAACCATATAAAACACAATTTTACACAATTCAACATTTAAACATTATTGTAGGAAAAAATCATTACAAATGACAAAACACAAGTTACTAAAAAATTGAAATTAAAATCACCCCTGATAGTACCTAATCAACATCACTTTATTGAAAACTGACCATTATTTTGTTTGGCCTCATTTACCAGATAAGGATATCAGAAAAATTTCTAATGTCAAAATCACATATATATATCTTTAAACTTTTTATTTCAATCATTAGA
Source organism: Magallana angulata (assembly GCF_025612915.1). NCBI lineage: Eukaryota > Metazoa > Mollusca > Bivalvia > Ostreida > Ostreidae > Magallana > Magallana angulata. Next base: position 1,346,839 of record NC_069119.1, read on the forward strand.
ACAGCATTAGAAAATTTTTATTTTTTTTGCAGGTGTCATTACAGTAATTCAGTCCAGGTTCACGTCAAAACATGGCCGACGGGAAATAATTCCTGAGTTTTTTCCTTGTTTTCAGGACTTTCCTGGAGAGGTAGGTGTCCATTTTTTTTATGAGTTGTAAACTTGGGTATGTCTAATCAGAAAATAGAAATGAAAATTTTTTTTGAAACTGTTAACTATTTTTAATTTTTTTTCTTTAATATGGGGGTGATAAGGTCTTAGACATGGTTACAAAGCACCTGATTGACTTTGATGTAAACAAAATTTCACGCCTTGCTGGATGGGTAAGTATTTTTCTGTACTAAATTGTAAAGTAAGACTAGTACTACAAGATGTGAAAAGGTATTTTCTGAGAAGTTCATTTTGAATCAGTGATGACCATGTAAAGGTAGGTAATTTTGGTAAGAATATATAGGAGAATTTAATACTGTAGTGCAACCTGCAGCGAGGCAATTCGGAAGGTAAGGGATTCTATTTATCGGACTTGTTCAGCATCATTTCACTACACATGGGGAGTCTAGGTCTCAGAGAGGATTTTTTACAGATCATCATGGATGCTGAGTGGAGGCGGGAAAAGTTAGAGATTTTGCTAGAGAAAATTGATAGGGGTAGGGTTAATGGGTTGGGGTGTGATTTTTTTGACAATAATTTAGCTACTAATAGAAGAAGGAGGGGGGCTAACCAAGGACCAATGTATGGACGAGTTAAAGTTACATTTTCAGACAATACAACAAAAGTTTTATTAGCACACAGATTTATGTACATGTTACACACAAACACATTACAGATTCCACATGGTATGCACATTTCACATCTTTGTCACAACAGTCTATGCATCAATCCATTACATTTAAATTTAGAGGAACCACATGTAAATAATGAAAGACAGTTATGTAAAAAGTTAATTCCACAAGTCTGTTTAAAGCATGCGGGACATCCAGATTGTCTGTTCGAGCAGCACTGAGGTAAGTCACTTGCGCGCTTTGCTGTATGAATGTTCTTTTTTTTTTTTTTCGGTGTCAGGTTTAGGTAAGGGAGGATTATTCATCCCCTTTACATAACCCACTTCACTGTTAGTTTTACGCTGAAAGTACATCTCAAATTTGTTTTTAACACAAGCATGTCTCTTTGCACGGTAAGCGGAGGATTGTTTTCTCTGTCGATCACGGCTGTATTTCTCTTGTCTCCTTTTCAGTTGATGGGATACACGAGTACCACTTGGCAGTGGACTTCCGAGGGCAGAGCACTTGAGCGTAGTTGATTCTCCTGGACCATGGTTTAAGCGGTGGACTGCGGAGAAGATTTTAGGCCCAAAGTTGGCAGAACAGGTAATATTTTTGGGGTTCGACTTTGAATATCCTCTGTGTAAGGCCTCTGACTTTTGGGTGTTGGTTCCATATCGGGTGGTTGTAAGTGTATTTCTGTTAAACCGATAACTGACAAGTCCTCGTATGGTATCCTCATCCTCTTTAGTAGGGTGGAGTGTCCTGGCATGGGGTGGGAGGTACTCCTTCGGCCAACATTTTTCCGGGTGTCCCTTACACACAAAAGAATGATCGGCACATGTCCTGCCACATCTGCCAGCATAGCAGTCCACAATGGAATCTGTGGCATAACTCAGTGCATTCACCAGCTTTTCTGTGTCCCCACAATGCTTCTTGATGGCAAGGTCATACTCGGCTGAGCATCTCTTCATTAAATCAATGGAGAATTTTCGTTTTGTTCCTTGTCTGTCTGTCGCTGTTCTTCCTGGAAACATTCTCTCACTGAATTTGGCATTATCAATGGCCTTTTTCTGTGATTGTGCCAAATGACGGGTGTCACGGAGGGCCTCCACTGTCTGTCCGTGTACACCCATGGCCTTCTGGACTCCTCGGGAGGCTGCACTGTCTCCATCGGTAGTGATATGGCTGACGTATGTTGGCTCGGGGTCACTGAGGAATTCTTGACAAATTTCCTCAGTGGCCAGATCCTCTCTGCCGATGGGCTCATCTATCATTAGGGTGGCGGTGCATTTCCCAGGATGGTCTGGACATGTCCTTCCTATTACTCTGTTGTGACACAGCTTGTTCTTAAGTGCTATGCCTATGATTTTCTTTTCAGGCGTCACATTTTCGGATACAGTGTACGTCATCTGAGTTGCTGGCTGGAATGGTGTTCTGTCCCGCGACCAGTACAGCGGGTTATTATACCTCCCGTCCCCTTCTACTGGAATGGGTGTTTGGCGAGGGAATCCATGGCTCTCGAGAACGTCCTTAAGGTGAGCTCTTTCTCTCTGCAGGTCCTCCCTCACCATGTTGACAATCTGGGGTCCCACCTTGCTAGCAGTGTAATGCAAGCCTGTGTATGACGGGGCAGGACAGTTTAGAGCCATGAAGATTTCCTGTAGTGTGGTCCCCATTATTGGGTTGTCCATGAGTGCAACCCACAGTCCAATGTTTGGCTTTGCTGTCTTAGCCCCACGGGTCTCTGACTCTGTCTCCTCGTAAAGTTTCGTGCTCTCCGAGTGGAAGTTGCAGTAAATGCATTTTAGGGTCTCTTTCCAGCAGACGCCCTTCTGTTTTTCCCTTTCGAAGTCAAATTGTAAATTTGTTGGGCAGTTTGGGCTCTGCAGCATGTGCATATGGTATGCTGCATTGAACATGTCGCATGTTTTTCCAGCATGAAGCAGTCTATACGTGTCTCTTTCAGCCTCGGTGGTAGGGCTAGGCTGAGGCATGGTGCACGGTGTCTTGGTGCGGAGTTGCATTATGGTCTCTTTCGGCTCTGTATGCAGAACGTTGTCTCTTAAAATACATTCCCCTGTCTTGCTAATGTCTGTAGTTGTCTGTCCCCTGACATACTTGGACCCGCCTTGTCTTTTTTCCCATCCCTCATGAGGTGATCCCCTGCGACGGCCATCCCCGACTTTGAAATAACAGCTTTTGCTCTTGCTTTTTCCTCTCATACTATTGCTTTGGTTGCTTATAAATTGCTTTGCTTGCTCTCTTGCTTTACTCAGAATACTAAACTTCAAGATTTGGGGCCCCCATTTAACAACAGCTTATCTATTACCCATGACTAATTCTTGTTTCTTCAGACTCTAATGGCCAGCTCTTGCTGACAGCACCATGGCAAATTGGGACTTCATGGCTGATTATGTTGGCAGATCCTGAACTCATTTGCAGTACAATGAAGACAAGGTAATTCTCCATGGTAACAACAGAAATTGGTAGGAAAAACACAACACAAATTTCAAGTTTAATAAGTTTAATTAGAGAAATATTCAATATTTCATATCAAAATCTGTATACTTCTCCCCCTAGAATTCCTCTTGAGCAACACAGAACCATATAAAACACAATTTTACACAATTCAACATTTAAACATTATTGTAGGAAAAAATCATTACAAATGACAAAACACAAGTTACTAAAAAATTGAAATTAAAATCACCCCTGATAGTACCTAATCAACATCACTTTATTGAAAACTGACCATTATTTTGTTTGGCCTCATTTACCAGATAAGGATATCAGAAAAATTTCTAATGTCAAAATCACATATATATATCTTTAAACTTTTTATTTCAATCATTAGAACAGCATTAGAAAATTTTTATTTTTTTTGCAGGTGTCATTACAGTAATTCAGTCCAGGTTCACGTCAAAACATGGCCGACGGGAAATAATTCCTGAGTTTTTTCCTTGTTTTCAGGACTTTCCTGGAGAGGTAGGTGTCCATTTTTTTTATGAGTTGTAAACTTGGGTATGTCTAATCAGAAAATAGAAATGAAAATTTTTTTTGAAACTGTTAACTATTTTTAATTTTTTTTCTTTAATATGGGGGTGATAAGGTCTTAGACATGGTTACAAAGCACCTGATTGACTTTGATGTAAACAAAATTTCACGCCTTGCTGGATGGGTAAGTATTTTTCTGTACTAAATTGTAAAGTAAGACTAGTACTACAAGATGTGAAAAGGTATTTTCTGAGAAGTTCATTTTGAATCAGTGATGACCATGTAAAGGTAGGTAATTTTGGTAAGAATATATAGGAGAATTTAATACTGTAGTGCAACCTGCAGCGAGGCAATTCGGAAGGTAAGGGATTCTATTTATCGGACTTGTTCAGCATCATTTCACTACACATGGGGAGTCTAGGTCTCAGAGAGGATTTTTTACAGATCATCATGGATGCTGAGTGGAGGCGGGAAAAGTTAGAGATTTTGCTAGAGAAAATTGATAGGGGTAGGGTTAATGGGTTGGGGTGTGATTTTTTTGACAATAATTTAGCTACTAATAGAAGAAGGAGGGGGGCTAACCAAGGACCAATGTATGGACGAGTTAAAGTTACATTTTCAGACAATACAACAAAAGTTTTATTAGCACACAGATTTATGTACATGTTACACACAAACACATTACAGATTCCACATGGTATGCACATTTCACATCTTTGTCACAACAGTCTATGCATCAATCCATTACATTTAAATTTAGAGGAACCACATGTAAATAATGAAAGACAGTTATGTAAAAAGTTAATTCCACAAGTCTGTTTAAAGCATGCGGGACATCCAGATTGTCTGTTCGAGCAGCACTGAGGTAAGTCACTTGCGCGCTTTGCTGTATGAATGTTCTTTTTTTTTTTTTTCGGTGTCAGGTTTAGGTAAGGGAGGATTATTCATCCCCTTTACATAACCCACTTCACTGTTAGTTTTACGCTGAAAGTACATCTCAAATTTGTTTTTAACACAAGCATGTCTCTTTGCACGGTAAGCGGAGGATTGTTTTCTCTGTCGATCACGGCTGTATTTCTCTTGTCTCCTTTTCAGTTGATGGGATACACGAGTACCACTTGGCAGTGGACTTCCGAGGGCAGAGCACTTGAGCGTAGTTGATTCTCCTGGACCATGGTTTAAGCGGTGGACTGCGGAGAAGATTTTAGGCCCAAAGTTGGCAGAACAGGTAATATTTTTGGGGTTCGACTTTGAATATCCTCTGTGTAAGGCCTCTGACTTTTGGGTGTTGGTTCCATATCGGGTGGTTGTAAGTGTATTTCTGTTAAACCGATAACTGACAAGTCCTCGTATGGTATCCTCATCCTCTTTAGTAGGGTGGAGTGTCCTGGCATGGGGTGGGAGGTACTCCTTCGGCCAACATTTTTCCGGGTGTCCCTTACACACAAAAGAATGATCGGCACATGTCCTGCCACATCTGCCAGCATAGCAGTCCACAATGGAATCTGTGGCATAACTCAGTGCATTCACCAGCTTTTCTGTGTCCCCACAATGCTTCTTGATGGCAAGGTCATACTCGGCTGAGCATCTCTTCATTAAATCAATGGAGAATTTTCGTTTTGTTCCTTGTCTGTCTGTCGCTGTTCTTCCTGGAAACATTCTCTCACTGAATTTGGCATTATCAATGGCCTTTTTCTGTGATTGTGCCAAATGACGGGTGTCACGGAGGGCCTCCACTGTCTGTCCGTGTACACCCATGGCCTTCTGGACTCCTCGGGAGGCTGCACTGTCTCCATCGGTAGTGATATGGCTGACGTATGTTGGCTCGGGGTCACTGAGGAATTCTTGACAAATTTCCTCAGTGGCCAGATCCTCTCTGCCGATGGGCTCATCTATCATTAGGGTGGCGGTGCATTTCCCAGGATGGTCTGGACATGTCCTTCCTATTACTCTGTTGTGACACAGCTTGTTCTTAAGTGCTATGCCTATGATTTTCTTTTCAGGCGTCACATTTTCGGATACAGTGTACGTCATCTGAGTTGCTGGCTGGAATGGTGTTCTGTCCCGCGACCAGTACAGCGGGTTATTATACCTCCCGTCCCCTTCTACTGGAATGGGTGTTTGGCGAGGGAATCCATGGCTCTCGAGAACGTCCTTAAGGTGAGCTCTTTCTCTCTGCAGGTCCTCCCTCACCATGTTGACAATCTGGGGTCCCACCTTGCTAGCAGTGTAATGCAAGCCTGTGTATGACGGGGCAGGACAGTTTAGAGCCATGAAGATTTCCTGTAGTGTGGTCCCCATTATTGGGTTGTCCATGAGTGCAACCCACAGTCCAATGTTTGGCTTTGCTGTCTTAGCCCCACGGGTCTCTGACTCTGTCTCCTCGTAAAGTTTCGTGCTCTCCGAGTGGAAGTTGCAGTAAATGCATTTTAGGGTCTCTTTCCAGCAGACGCCCTTCTGTTTTTCCCTTTCGAAGTCAAATTGTAAATTTGTTGGGCAGTTTGGGCTCTGCAGCATGTGCATATGGTATGCTGCATTGAACATGTCGCATGTTTTTCCAGCATGAAGCAGTCTATACGTGTCTCTTTCAGCCTCGGTGGTAGGGCTAGGCTGAGGCATGGTGCACGGTGTCTTGGTGCGGAGTTGCATTATGGTCTCTTTCGGCTCTGTATGCAGAACGTTGTCTCTTAAAATACATTCCCCTGTCTTGCTAATGTCTGTAGTTGTCTGTCCCCTGACATACTTGGACCCGCCTTGTCTTTTTTCCCATCCCTCATGAGGTGATCCCCTGCGACGGCCATCCCCGACTTTGAAATAACAGCTTTTGCTCTTGCTTTTTCCTCTCATACTATTGCTTTGGTTGCTTATAAATTGCTTTGCTTGCTCTCTTGCTTTACTCAGAATACTAAACTTCAAGATTTGGGGCCCCCATTTAACAACAGCTTATCTATTACCCATGACTAATTCTTGTTTCTTCAGACTCTAATGGCCAGCTCTTGCTGACAGCACCATGGCAAATTGGGACTTCATGGCTGATTATGTTGGCAGATCCTGAACTCATTTGCAGTACAATGAAGACAAGGTAATTCTCCATGGTAACAACAGAAATTGGTAGGAAAAACACAACACAAATTTCAAGTTTAATAAGTTTAATTAGAGAAATATTCAATATTTCATATCAAAATCTGTATACTTCTCCCCCTAGAATTCCTCTTGAGCAACACAGAACCATATAAAACACAATTTTACACAATTCAACATTTAAACATTATTGTAGGAAAAAATCATTACAAATGACAAAACACAAGTTACTAAAAAATTGAAATTAAAATCACCCCTGATAGTACCTAATCAACATCACTTTATTGAAAACTGACCATTATTTTGTTTGGCCTCATTTACCAGATAAGGATATCAGAAAAATTTCTAATGTCAAAATCACATATATATATCTTTAAACTTTTTATTTCAATCATTAGAACAGCATTAGAAAATTTTTATTTTTTTTGCAGGTGTCATTACAGTAATTCAGTCCAGGTTCACGTCAAAACATGGCCGACGGGAAATAATTCCTGAGTTTTTTCCTTGTTTTCAGGACTTTCCTGGAGAGGTAGGTGTCCATTTTTTTTATGAGTTGTAAACTTGGGTATGTCTAATCAGAAAATAGAAATGAAAATTTTTTTTGAAACTGTTAACTATTTTTAATTTTTTTTCTTTAATATGGGGGTGATAAGGTCTTAGACATGGTTACAAAGCACCTGATTGACTTTGATGTAAACAAAATTTCACGCCTTGCTGGATGGGTAAGTATTTTTCTGTACTAAATTGTAAAGTAAGACTAGTACTACAAGATGTGAAAAGGTATTTTCTGAGAAGTTCATTTTGAATCAGTGATGACCATGTAAAGGTAGGTAATTTTGGTAAGAATATATAGGAGAATTTAATACTGTAGTGCAACCTGCAGCGAGGCAATTCGGAAGGTAAGGGATTCTATTTATCGGACTTGTTCAGCATCATTTCACTACACATGGGGAGTCTAGGTCTCAGAGAGGATTTTTTACAGATCATCATGGATGCTGAGTGGAGGCGGGAAAAGTTAGAGATTTTGCTAGAGAAAATTGATAGGGGTAGGGTTAATGGGTTGGGGTGTGATTTTTTTGACAATAATTTAGCTACTAATAGAAGAAGGAGGGGGGCTAACCAAGGACCAATGTATGGACGAGTTAAAGTTACATTTTCAGACAATACAACAAAAGTTTTATTAGCACACAGATTTATGTACATGTTACACACAAACACATTACAGATTCCACATGGTATGCACATTTCACATCTTTGTCACAACAGTCTATGCATCAATCCATTACATTTAAATTTAGAGGAACCACATGTAAATAATGAAAGACAGTTATGTAAAAAGTTAATTCCACAAGTCTGTTTAAAGCATGCGGGACATCCAGATTGTCTGTTCGAGCAGCACTGAGGTAAGTCACTTGCGCGCTTTGCTGTATGAATGTTCTTTTTTTTTTTTTTCGGTGTCAGGTTTAGGTAAGGGAGGATTATTCATCCCCTTTACATAACCCACTTCACTGTTAGTTTTACGCTGAAAGTACATCTCAAATTTGTTTTTAACACAAGCATGTCTCTTTGCACGGTAAGCGGAGGATTGTTTTCTCTGTCGATCACGGCTGTATTTCTCTTGTCTCCTTTTCAGTTGATGGGATACACGAGTACCACTTGGCAGTGGACTTCCGAGGGCAGAGCACTTGAGCGTAGTTGATTCTCCTGGACCATGGTTTAAGCGGTGGACTGCGGAGAAGATTTTAGGCCCAAAGTTGGCAGAACAGGTAATATTTTTGGGGTTCGACTTTGAATATCCTCTGTGTAAGGCCTCTGACTTTTGGGTGTTGGTTCCATATCGGGTGGTTGTAAGTGTATTTCTGTTAAACCGATAACTGACAAGTCCTCGTATGGTATCCTCATCCTCTTTAGTAGGGTGGAGTGTCCTGGCATGGGGTGGGAGGTACTCCTTCGGCCAACATTTTTCCGGGTGTCCCTTACACACAAAAGAATGATCGGCACATGTCCTGCCACATCTGCCAGCATAGCAGTCCACAATGGAATCTGTGGCATAACTCAGTGCATTCACCAGCTTTTCTGTGTCCCCACAATGCTTCTTGATGGCAAGGTCATACTCGGCTGAGCATCTCTTCATTAAATCAATGGAGAATTTTCGTTTTGTTCCTTGTCTGTCTGTCGCTGTTCTTCCTGGAAACATTCTCTCACTGAATTTGGCATTATCAATGGCCTTTTTCTGTGATTGTGCCAAATGACGGGTGTCACGGAGGGCCTCCACTGTCTGTCCGTGTACACCCATGGCCTTCTGGACTCCTCGGGAGGCTGCACTGTCTCCATCGGTAGTGATATGGCTGACGTATGTTGGCTCGGGGTCACTGAGGAATTCTTGACAAATTTCCTCAGTGGCCAGATCCTCTCTGCCGATGGGCTCATCTATCATTAGGGTGGCGGTGCATTTCCCAGGATGGTCTGGACATGTCCTTCCTATTACTCTGTTGTGACACAGCTTGTTCTTAAGTGCTATGCCTATGATTTTCTTTTCAGGCGTCACATTTTCGGATACAGTGTACGTCATCTGAGTTGCTGGCTGGAATGGTGTTCTGTCCCGCGACCAGTACAGCGGGTTATTATACCTCCCGTCCCCTTCTACTGGAATGGGTGTTTGGCGAGGGAATCCATGGCTCTCGAGAACGTCCTTAAGGTGAGCTCTTTCTCTCTGCAGGTCCTCCCTCACCATGTTGACAATCTGGGGTCCCACCTTGCTAGCAGTGTAATGCAAGCCTGTGTATGACGGGGCAGGACAGTTTAGAGCCATGAAGATTTCCTGTAGTGTGGTCCCCATTATTGGGTTGTCCATGAGTGCAACCCACAGTCCAATGTTTGGCTTTGCTGTCTTAGCCCCACGGGTCTCTGACTCTGTCTCCTCGTAAAGTTTCGTGCTCTCCGAGTGGAAGTTGCAGTAAATGCATTTTAGGGTCTCTTTCCAGCAGACGCCCTTCTGTTTTTCCCTTTCGAAGTCAAATTGTAAATTTGTTGGGCAGTTTGGGCTCTGCAGCATGTGCATATGGTATGCTGCATTGAACATGTCGCATGTTTTTCCAGCATGAAGCAGTCTATACGTGTCTCTTTCAGCCTCGGTGGTAGGGCTAGGCTGAGGCATGGTGCACGGTGTCTTGGTGCGGAGTTGCATTATGGTCTCTTTCGGCTCTGTATGCAGAACGTTGTCTCTTAAAATACATTCCCCTGTCTTGCTAATGTCTGTAGTTGTCTGTCCCCTGACATACTTGGACCCGCCTTGTCTTTTTTCCCATCCCTCATGAGGTGATCCCCTGCGACGGCCATCCCCGACTTTGAAATAACAGCTTTTGCTCTTGCTTTTTCCTCTCATACTATTGCTTTGGTTGCTTATAAATTGCTTTGCTTGCTCTCTTGCTTTACTCAGAATACTAAACTTCAAGATTTGGGGCCCCCATTTAACAACAGCTTATCTATTACCCATGACTAATTCTTGTTTCTTCAGACTCTAATGGCCAGCTCTTGCTGACAGCACCATGGCAAATTGGGACTTCATGGCTGATTATGTTGGCAGATCCTGAACTCATTTGCAGTACAATGAAGACAAGGTAATTCTCCATGGTAACAACAGAAATTGGTAGGAAAAACACAACACAAATTTCAAGTTTAATAAGTTTAATTAGAGAAATATTCAATATTTCATATCAAAATCTGTATACTTCTCCCCCTAGAATTCCTCTTGAGCAACACAGAACCATATAAAACACAATTTTACACAATTCAACATTTAAACATTATTGTAGGAAAAAATCATTACAAATGACAAAACACAAGTTACTAAAAAATTGAAATTAAAATCACCCCTGATAGTACCTAATCAACATCACTTTATTGAAAACTGACCATTATTTTGTTTGGCCTCATTTACCAGATAAGGATATCAGAAAAATTTCTAATGTCAAAATCACATATATATATCTTTAAACTTTTTATTTCAATCATTAGAACAGCATTAGAAAATTTTTATTTTTTTTGCAGGTGTCATTACAGTAATTCAGTCCAGGTTCACGTCAAAACATGGCCGACGGGAAATAATTCCTGAGTTTTTTCCTTGTTTTCAGGACTTTCCTGGAGAGGTAGGTGTCCATTTTTTTTATGAGTTGTAAACTTGGGTATGTCTAATCAGAAAATAGAAATGAAAATTTTTTTTGAAACTGTTAACTATTTTTAATTTTTTTTCTTTAATATGGGGGTGATAAGGTCTTAGACATGGTTACAAAGCACCTGATTGACTTTGATGTAAACAAAATTTCACGCCTTGCTGGATGGGTAAGTATTTTTCTGTACTAAATTGTAAAGTAAGACTAGTACTACAAGATGTGAAAAGGTATTTTCTGAGAAGTTCATTTTGAATCAGTGATGACCATGTAAAGGTAGGTAATTTTGGTAAGAATATATAGGAGAATTTAATACTGTAGTGCAACCTGCATGCGACTACTCGCAGCTATCGACCTACCCTTTACGCGCATGCGCGGAGTACGAAACCTTCCGATGATCACTCGGAATACGTCATCATACTCTACTTCTCCAATATGAAAGTAAACACGACAGCTCCGCTTCGGCGTGTTGTTTTTGTGTTGGTAAGCTATAAGAAAGGTAGTATGTAAAGTATGTGTATATCAACAAATAAATAGTGTATCAATAGTTATCTTTGAGTATATTTACGTTAAATTATGGACGGAATATGCTAATTTGGAAGATATGATCAAATTACATATATATATCAATACATATAATATGTACATAGGTATATACTCCATCTGAACAATAACACACACAATGAATCAAACGATTTCATTCATCATTCTTCTCATAAATGCTTTTAACAGTTTTACTCATAGTAAGATTTTATCTTATGTTTATCTCAATATGCAGTTGGTATCATGCACTCCTGTAATAAAATTTTGATATTACACTGTGTGTTTATACCCAACGTGACTAACTAAATATAGGTTTAAGTCCTCTCTTACAACTATATTCATTTTTTAACTTTTTTTTCAGTTTGCAATCCAAATCAGTGCTGGAATGATGAATGGGGATGCTCCCAGTGTTGATTCAGTGCAGCCTGTAAGTTACTATGTAATGAGGTGTTATATGTGTATACTGTAAATGTTGTTATTTACGTTGTGGTTATATACCCGGTACATACATTTTCTATGGTCAAACAATGCGCGTGGGTATCAAAAATGCTAAAGTTTAGTATTTTAACCATAATGGAGGGGTTATTTTACATGTACCACATAACAAGAGTAATATTTTCCAGTGTCTTTGTTATGATAACACAATTTTGTAATGGATGGCTGCTATGGCACAATACAATTAATCAATGATTAATTTAGTAACCATGCAATTGCTGAAAATTATAATAAAATATAGTTATAAGGAATAATTTTTTGCGATAAAATCTATCAGGAAGCCCTTTGGGTTTTATTTGATTACCTAAGACCTTATTTGATCACCTCACAATACCGTGGAGGGGGTGTAACCCTATAGATGATTCCTTAATTTAAATACCGGTAATTTAATCACAAGTCATTAATTAATTTTCAATCACTAATAGAGGTGCATGATGTCACTAAATGATGATACTGTATTTCTCAAATAGAGATTTAACATCCAATCTGTTCCGTGAAGTAATTTGCTGCATCCTGAATTGGTAAGTACGTGTACTTGGCTTATTTATATGTAAATTTGAATTTCTAAAACTTATTAAGGTGGTATGGGACATCTGTCGATATTAATGAGGAATATTAAAGTAGATTATAATTTAAATGCTTTCACCAGTTTAGAATTTTCAAATTTCACAATATTAACCCATAAATAGCTTTTAAAAATATTTGGATAGGTAAAAATTGTATAACTTCCAGTGGGATTCGAACTCATGACCTATAAATCATAGTCAACCCACTGCGCTATGCTGTTAGGTGAAAATAGATGAAAAGAAACTACTTTTATAAGTACACTTAAGGAATGAATTCAATATTTATTTGTTTAATACAATATAAAAAGGTTTGGGGCAGTTTATGCTTTATAAACTGCGAAGCTGTTTCAAACCATTTTATATTGTATAAAACAAATAAATATTGAATTCCTTGCTTAAAATTAAATTTTTTTTACTCTTGTCATTTGACCCTTAAAGTAAAGTAAAATTGTACAAAATTTAAACGTAACGTCAGGTGTATTGATCGTTTTTGACATTAGTCTTACTTTGACGTAGGCAACATTCTTTATATGATATAAAATAATTTTTTAGCCAATCAGAAAGTGCGCTACAACCAGAATTAAATTATTTCATTTGATTGTTTATTTCCATAAACAATACGTCACAACATGGACATGTCCCATACCACCTTAAAGGGATATCAGTTTAATTTAAATTACCTCCCTATTAAATATTAATAATTAAACTACTAATTACTTGATACTGGTATTTGAAACAGAGATATTTTATTATTTATATTAAAATACATGTATCTCTGTTTCAAGGACCAGTATCAAGTAATTAGTAATTTTAAAAAAACTCAATAACTTCCTGAGATAAAGAAAAAATTGTCCAAATGCATACCCACGGTATTCATGGTATTCTTGTGAATGTTTTTTCCTTTATTAACTACTGATGAAAAATGTGTTAGAGAATCATGTTAGACTTTGCACTTAATTTATTTTAAACATAATTCAAAACACAGCAAGGTAATAGATAAAACTAGATGTTGTATCTTGCCAAAATACCTCCTGCTAATTTGTATGGAAATTATTGGTTAACAGAGTCTCGAGCCCCATATGAAATTTACTGACCATGCACATATAAACCATGTAACTAATACATGTAATACAGTTATTTGCATATGCACATGTATACATTTGATGATGGATTAATGTCTAACAAATCAAAGACATGGGATACTCAAAAGGAATTTGTCAAAAATGTCAAATACTTTACCAAAGATTCACCACATCAAAAAACCAAAGCCATCCTTATTTAACTTTTAAACTTAATTTTTTTATTATGATATTTGAATTGAATTCAATGAAAAAATAAACATGAATAATTGAAGTATCAAAAAATATTTGGATATTTACTTTAGACCTAAATGATTTAAATTAAAAAAAAACCCACAAAAGGAATTAAATTAATTTATGTGCATTCTTAGATATTGTGTATCCTATGAATTTAATTACTATTTACTTTGACTAAACATTAATCCCTGGATATGTAGTGTATTGGCAGTCCATGACATGGGTTCAATTCCCATCACTACCAATAAGATGAATTTGTACTAATTGTAATTATTTAACAGCATACTAACTTTGTCTTTATCCATGATTTACAGACCAAAGACCAGGTTAATGATTTATTTGGTAGCATTCTCAACAATGAGGCACAATTGCTTGTGGTGGATCAGTTTGAAATGGAAATCAACAGACAAAATGACTATCTCATACAATAAGGTTTATATAGACAGCCAATTATTGGGGATAGGAATTGTTTATTTAGGGCTGTAAGTAATGCTCTTTTTGGAAATCAGGATCACCACCTTGAATTAAGACTCTCAGCAGTAAATGAAATTGAACAAAATTTGGATCATTTTTGTATGTATTTTCACAATGACAACAATAATTTACCAATGAATGAGTTTGAAATACATAGGGAACTAAATCAATTAAGACAATTAGGCACTTTTGCTGGTCAAGAAAGTAGTTTAGCTCTGTCTTGGCTTTTCAACATAAACATTCTGGTAACTGTTGGTGGTGATGTTGAAAATCCAAATGTAGTGACTCTTGAACATAATTTTCGTAATTCCGAATCTCAAATTCATTTAGTATGGACAAGAGGAAGGGGAGGGCATTATGAAACTGTATCTGAAAATCCAATTATAAAGAAAAGTAGTAAACAAGACCTTCAAAATTCAACTTTCACCAAGAGTAAATGCATTTGGAAAGAAAATAGTTGTACCAGACAATCTGACTTAAACAACATACTAAATTCAAAGACCAGACAAACTGACAGTTACATAAAAGAGCACCATTCCTATGGGAAACGAGAAGAGTCTGACATAAAGCCTGCAAATAAAAGAAATTGTGTTTTTGCCTGGTAATAAAAGTTCATACACTGAAGATCCTTGAGTTCAAGTTTATAGATAACCATGTGCTCAGACGGACTTGTGGTCACCTCCAGACTTTGTTGTTATCTCCTTTGTGGGCGGCAAGGTATGGAAGGTGGACCAAAACTTGATCGAAACTACCCTTTGCTCAGATGGACTATTTTAACTGATCCACTGAATAGTGATAACCATTGTTTGTTATGTTATTACAGTTATAATGTTTGTTTTGTAATTATATTCTCCAAAGATAGTTTTTATTTGTTATTAATTTTTACTAACTCTCTGTTTTTGTTTATATTGTTAATTATTTAACAAAGAACTAGTAATTAGATTATTGATAACTTTATCTTAATATTTTTTATAACAAATTCACAATTTCAGAATCTAGTAACATTGACTTAACCCTGGTATGTTAAATTTGAATCAAAGTACTGAAGTACTGACGGGAGTTGATTTTATCGATTATCATTTATTTTAAAATCAACTTATTTTGCATGGCAATTAGTTTCTAGTCTGTATTTGAATTGCGCACTTTAATATAATATGATTTTTTAGACTTTTCAAACAAGAATTTCGAGAAACTTCATATGAATCATGTTGTGTAATATTTAAAGATAGATTTCAAAGTATGTCTTAGTAATCAAAACAATTTTAAAAATTGTATGGATCCAAGCACTATTGATATCGAACTCTAGTCTCGTTTAACAAGACGCATGGCTGTTTCCGTTAATCTCCGAAAAGCAAGAGAGCCTCTCTGCTTGTCGGAGATTTACAGAGACAGCCGAGCATTTGGTTAAACGAGACTATATTAAAATCTAACGTAGGAATACATGAGACTACAAAAATATCTAAATTGTTCGTATTATATAAAATCTGACTATTTTCAAAGTATTTATAGATAAGTTTTCTTGAAAAACAATGCTTCAGCATACATTACATCGAAATTTTTCTATTATTTTCAAGAACTAAGTTTTGTCAGCGATGATGATTTGTGCTTAGGTCCAAACACTGTTTCACTTTCAGTTTGCCAGAGTAACTGCATAGGAGAGTTGATTAAAATCAACTCCCAAAAATCAAATAACCTATTTGATATTTTTTAAGTTAAATGTTATGGTTACCAGAATCACTTGTAGAATTTTGTTACCTAATTTGTATTTTTTTCTTTTTTACAGACCATATATTGTTGTTTATGTTTCAGATTTTTTCATTAGAATGATTTCATATATGGGCCGAAACCTTCCTGGTGGTACTGTGTATTACTGTTAAATTTAATTTATACATTTGGCGAAGGTAAACCCTTTTTTTCCCCAAAAATTAATAAATCTACTGGTATAAGGTATCATTCAGAAATATAATTATCAACATTAATATTCCTTTTTAAACACCAGGAAGGTATCAGGAGAATCAAATTGAGTAATTAAGTTGCATTTGCTAATCTCTTCCTGACTGATGAGGCCCAGGGAGGTAAGCAAATGCATGACAAATATATTTACATTATGTGTAATCACGGGTATACTCTTTTACTAAATTACTATTAAGGACAGAGAAACATTTCACAGGATCTTCGTTTATTTTCTCTTTATGGTCAAACTTTTTATTATATACAGGCATATTAATTTTTAGCTCACTGAGACGAAGTCAGGGGGAGCTTATGCTATATCCTCGGCGTCGGCGTCCGGACCTGGTTAAAGTTTTTGTTGCAGGTCCTGTATCTAAGCTATTACTTGTCCTATCTTCACCAAACTTGCATGGATGATGCATCTGGACCTACTTATGGACTTGAAAGACTTGGATGCTGAATCTGGGTCCTAAATTTCAGATGCTGGAGGAGGTTAAGGTTGTTGGACCAGGTTAAAGTTTTGTTGCAGGTGCCCTTTGATAGCAATATCTAAGTTACTGCAGGTCCGTACTTCACCAAACTTGCATGGATGGTGTGTCTTATGATACTGATGCACCAGACAGGCTTGAATGCTGAATCTGAGCCATAGGTTTCGGATGCTGGATGAGGTTTAGTTTTTTTGGAACAGGTCACATGTTGTATGGATGATAGCTTGCATAGTTGATTTAACTATATTATAAATGAAACGCAGAAGTTGCTTCAGATGCAGAGCCTGATCTCCATTATCAAGAATGCTTAAGAAATCTCCAACCTCACTCAAACCTGCTCGATAAATAGATGTGTTTTCTGATAAATGATATAACATGATTCCTTTGATATAGTATTGTATGGTATGAAACAATATTGTTTAATATGATACAATATAATACCATATGTAATATTATAAAAAGTTATATAATACGATATAATATTGTATCAATTTTTTTATATTTTATGTTATGATATTGTATCATGATAACGTTATGTATAGTATTGTATATTATGAAACAATATTGTATAATATTATATTGTATTATTATTTTATCACATGATACTAATACATAAGATATTGCAAAATATAATATTGTATCCTATGATACAATATTGTATATTTTATAATATTGTATCATACAATATTGTATAATATGATATCAGTTTCTGTAATATAGAATTATATCACATGAAATTGTATAATATGATACTGTAATATTATATAATATTGTATCATACGATATTGTATAATATGATTATATTGGTTTATAATATGATATATTATCACATCACATAAAATTCTATTGTATGATATTGTAAAATATATTATTGTATCATATGATACAATATGTATAATATATATAGATTATTACATGGCAATTTTTATATCGCATCCTATATTAGCCCGAGGTCGCTGTATATTAGCCCGAGAGCGTCAGGCTCGAGGGCTGATAAACTGCGACCGAGGGCTAATATAGGATGCAATATAAAAATTGCCATGTTATGATTTTTATATCATATACTTATAGAAAATATTAAAGACACAGTAAAAAACATCATGTGATGAATGATTATTGTTAACAAATCGCTCCGTGTCTATATATTCCATCTTTGAAAAACTTCCATGAAATTTTTGCGCCAGCTGTTTGTATACTAGGTTGACGTCGACGTAACTTTTTGACGTCATACTCGGAGATCGGAGTTGAACGACACACATCGAACTCTACGTCATAATAGCCGATGATTAACGGAAAGGGGTGTGATATAACATCCGAATATTGCCATAGAGGGGCGTGATATAAATCTTATATCACACCCCTGGGGTTTATATCACACCCCTAGGCGAATTTCTTACTTATATCGCACAGGGCGAAAAAGGGTATATTTTCTATAAGTATACGATATAATATTGTATTATTACTTTTTAGGTTAGTTACTGACTCACTACGGAAATATATTGGGTTGATCAATCTCATAGCTTGCGAGGCGAAGCCGAGCCGTCTATGAGATTGATCAACCCAATATATTTTCGTAGTGAGTCAGCAAATAACCTAATAAGTGTTTTGTTTTCCCGAGGACTATCAAGCGACATATTCATTCACAAATCTAGCGGTGATCTACGCAAAGCCATGTACAAGATGCCTTACATCTCGTCCAGTTAAACTCAATTAAACTCTTAAAAATTATCAATACCACCTTTCAAATACACTTAAAAAATCTTCGCTTCACCCATATTACTTACAATGTTTTGTTGCTATTCAATTTTAAACCTCTGCAGAGATTTGAGCAAATTTCGACGCTGCCATTTTGCTCTGCTCCGGACATAACAATGTGACGTCAATATTCAAAGGGCAACGACTCTAATTTAAAAATAATTCCAAAGGGCAACTACTCTAAATATTTTAAGGACTTACTGAACACGATTTCTGTGTTAAATAATATGATATATCGAGATGAGTAGGCGAGGCGGCGGCCAATGACGGCCATATTGCCTAATATAAATCCTCAAAGAACCTACAAAGTGATATATGAGGCAATCACTTGCTATGTTTAATCCAATGAAAGTGTGACATTTCAGTCCGAGGGAAAACAATATATAATATTTTACTTTATCACATAATATTATATCATTTGATATAATACAATGTTGTATCAAATTATATTGTATCGTATGATACAATATCATATGTATCAAAAATGATACAGTATTATACAATATCATACTATATTATACAATATATTATCATATGTTTCAATGTTATGATGTATTATGTAACATGATATTGTAATATAATACTATATTGTTTTATATATTATGACATTGTATTATGTGATCAAATACAATAAAATATAACAAAACACAATGTCATATCATACGTTACAATATCATATCTCATCATTGTTTATTATGGTATTTTATTTTGTTATACTTTCATGTTAAATACTGAAATCTGATTGGTTAAGACGCAGTTAATAATATTTACTATTACCCTCAGCGTTAGCAACGCACTTGGCAACGGGTAACATTAAAAAATATTACATGCGCGAAAATTATGCGCGTACGGTTCGCTGTAGAATTCACGTTATTCCTATATAAAAGCAGTAAAATTTTCTTAAAAATTTTAAAAAAGACATTCAGTATAACAAAATAAATAGTGCCTGTTTGGGAGGATAACAGTTGAAATTGACACCCCTCGAAAACCATTGTCAACCTCCGCTTCGCGTCGGTTGACAATAGTTTTCTCGGGGTGTCAATTTCAACTGTTACCCTCCCAAACAGGCACTATTTATATAGTATTATATATGTTGTAAATATGATAGGATGCAATATTTAATTTTATATTATTGTATTGATAACATATGAACATATGATTATCATACAATTTTTTAACAGATGATATACGATTTTGTGTTAAAACAGAATCCATGAATATCCAAGATCATAAAGTATGATTTTCATTTAATATGATAAAGGTGGTCTCATAAAGGTGAAGTCTTATAAAGCTGATAAGACGCGAATAAGGGAGCATCTTTTGGATGAACCCCAATGGTAAACCATACCTTGGATGTGCAAGTTCATCCATTAATCTCCATGCTTTTGGAAAGGAAAAATTGGAGATAGCTCCCTTAAAGTGTGGAACCTGTACAATATTACATGTACATCATTATAGTTTTACATACAATCACATATCATAGCTTATACAATGATTATTTTTGTATATTTATAACATATTTGAGGAAATATAAAATATTCTCATGAATGACCAATAGTGATGAATTTTTAAGATTTTAAACATAAAGTGATGAATTTTTTAGATTTTAAAAATTATGTTTGTGAAGCAATATTTTTATTTTGGCAAAAGTTTTTGTAACATATCAATAGCTATTATATAGAAGTGAAAAAACTTATTTAAGCTACCAAATATATTAACTGTCTACAGACAAAAGTTAAGGATACAAAATGTTAAAATAAAGTATGATAAAATAAAATCACTGTCTGCTTTGAAAAATATCACTTGTACCTTATTTTTAATAGGGATGCACCGGTGCATCGCGGTATTTATTTTGACGATATTTGGATCGATACATTTACCATTAATACAACGATACCTTACCGAACTTTTTTTAATTTTTCAAAAATATCCGAGCTTCATATATCGGCTATTTTTAGTCCGCGCGCCTAATATGAAAGTACAAAGATGGCGGAAAACCTCGTAAAGTTGTCAAAACTGTTAGGAAGCTAAATATGGAGTATGGAAAACTTTTGGAGTACTTGTTTATGAAAAACTAGTGTACACGAGACTAAAGTAATTTGTAAATTGTGCAACGCTCATTATGAATATAACAAAATAACTTTGGACATGCGGTAATACATCGGCAGGTTGAATAAATTTTAAACTTTTATTCATGTTTTCATTTAATTGCAATGTATCGTGATATGTATCGTATCGCATCTCATGTATCGTGATTTGTACCGAATCGGCTCAGTACAGTATCGTCCCAGCCCTAATTTTTAATCCGGATTCATTACCGAGGAATGTTGGAAAAGGACAACTTGGGCTTCCAGGTCATCAACAGGTCCAGATGACAATGACTATCCATATATGGTACAGTTGGAGGTATGTGCGTGAACTTGCAGTCCATCCTAGCACATTCCGCAGTGTTAAGATAGTCATAACACACACCCTTGACCTTCAACTCTGTGTTTACTGGGGATGCCATGCTATGAAATCCAAAAATAAAAATTTAATAGAACCTATTGTTACTCATTTAAAGGAATAAATGTACATGTAGTATGTAACATTAATGCAATCAATAATGTTCAAATGTCTTGCTCATTATATCAAAGAATATTAATCTGTAAACTGTGTGTGTGGGTGGGTGTGTGTGGTGGGGGGGGGTGGGGGGTGGGTGGGATGTGGTGTCTATGTGAGTGTGTAAAATGGAGGGAGGGGGGGGGGGGTCTAAGCGGTGACGATGTCCTTGCATGATATATTCTCATTTATCTAAGTAAACATTATGAACTTTATAAAATTGTATGCAGAATAAAGCATAAGAGTTTGCGAATAATTTGTTTGAAAATAAATATGATTAATAAATTTACTTACGTTTGCTGAAATAAAAGAATTTTGCAGACAGGTTTAAGTAAAATGAAAGTGTAAGTGCGCATGCGCAGAAATCTACAGAAAGATTCCGAGTGATCATCGGAAGGTTTCGTATTCCGCGCATGCGCGTAAAGGGTAGGTCGATAGCTGCGAGTAATTA
>NC_069119.1:1368985-1431485 GCF_025612915.1 Magallana angulata
CATGTAGTAACAAAAAAATATATCTTTGAGATATTTTAGTTTGATGACAAAAAATTTGATTAGATTATTAAAAGAAAATAATTGGAAAATGTAAAAAAGGGGGAAAAATACAAGTATTTGAAATTTGCACTTGTCCTTTAACAATTTAATTTTTTTTTATCTCTACACATTGAATCTTCTGAACAGCTGTGAGGTAATTGCTTGTAACAAAAATGTTGAACATACACTAAACCATAAAAGCATAGTTTAAAACCCATCCCTAAAACACCCCAATTAAAAAATTTGGAAATATAAAACTTTAACCCAGTGCACGGTTGACTAAATGATTATGTAATTTGAATACACGGCAATTTACCTGTATATTGAATAGTTTTTTAAAGACAGCTCACACGAATGCAATTCTATTTTGTTTTCCCATATCTGATCTTTCAGAATAGAAAAATATGTTTCAACTTTAAACATTTGAAATGTTATAAGTTTCAAATTATGATGATTAAGTCAAGAGTTTGCAATTGTGATAGTATATTTTTCCCAGTTTACCTTTTTTGAACGAGCTGTTAAGAGAGAAATAAAAAAGTCCATCTATAGATTCGTTGGTCCATGCAAAATATCAAATACGTATTGTTCGTGTACTGTTTTAGCACATATATAATTTAGTTATATTTAAAAAAAAACCCAACAACAACAACAATGAATTGGGGCATGACTGAACGGGGTATAGATATTACCTCATAAAAAATGATTAATATGACTAGTTTCTTGAAATATTTTGTTAAATTTTTCTAACTCCCCGCCCCCTTCCGATAAAAGTTGGGGTTCAATTCGTTTCGTTCAAATCTCATCTTTTAATATTTGAATTTAAATAAATGTGGCATTTTTTCAGCATAAAATGGGGTCAAGTACCGCTTCCCTCGCTGCTACATGCCTTGATTATTGTGAGTTATCAGAAAGGAAGTGGGAATATTTTCTACAAAAGTTATCTCTCTTAAAAGAGGGAAATTCCACCTTAAAAATAGATGATTGAATTAAAAGTCGGATTCATTTATTAAGATATAAGATAAAAGCTATGAAATATACACATGGTTTATTTATTTTACTAACATGAATGTAGGCATTGTTTAGTATATTGTATTGTTTATGTAATAAGCAAGTACAATATATAGTAATTACTTATATAAATGTTTTTTGTTCCATCTTGAAAGGGTGCATGTGTTAATTTTTTTCTTTTCCTTTCACAACCTGATAGAAAACTTTGCATTTCAAGAGTCAAAATTGTCATAATTTCAGCTAAAGGCAGGCTGTGCTTGGCTTTCGGCGTATATTGTTGCTGCTTTCTTTCATTGTAGACAGTATATGTAGCAATCTAATTAAAATTAGATATTTGATCCGCTCGCTTACCCGCTTCAAAAAGCAGAAAAATAAGAAACAACTGCATTTTTGTATTAAATATATTTGATTCATTCAATGTTCATAATGATGCACAAAGATAAGGTCCTTTCTGATATATTAGTCACATTGTATATTTTATTTGATAAAATGAAATATATCAGAAAGGACAATAGGCAATGGTTTTTGGATAAAGAACTATCTAACATGTAGTAGGCTTTCACATGGCTACATGTGTAAACATGTACAAAGTATATTCATGTGCATGACCGATTTATTTACGCATATGACCAGACTTTGTAGTTGTTTGCTCAGAAAAGAAGATGGTTATGTTTTGTAAATTAACTTGATAAATTTATTGTATGGTTCATACTTGAAAAAAAAGACACTATTTCTTTTGTTAGCTGTAGAATAGACACTGTTTGGAATCTTTAGATATTTTAAATGTCACTTTAGCAAGGGCGTTTCATAAACAAAGTGTATAACTTGAAGCACGAAGCACGAAGGTTGGTAACAGAATGCAGAAAAAAGAGAGCACTAAGTAACACTAGGCTTTTTAAAATCTGAAATAGATTAAGTTATCATATTTCTTTTTTGTGACAAAACATAGTCATTTAGCAAATAGTGCATCAACGAAGATATGCACTTACCCTTACTTCGCATATTGTTGGTCATAACAGTATATGATATAGATAGTTTGTTCAACTTGCGTGACAACGTCCACTAGTTTGTTTCAATAATATAACTCGTAATCTGCGTTTCCGTTACAGCCGTTACAACGGCTTAAAAAATGTAGAGAAGACATTTGATAGCATTTTGTGTTTCAAACACTGGTATCGGACTACATCATTAATGAAAACAGTTTGTTATTTAGTCCCCTACCGGTTTTCACCGGAGGGGACTATAGCTTTCCTCTGGGTCCGTCAGTCTGTCCGTCTGTCTGTCCATCCGTCCGTCTGTCTGTCCCACTTCAGTTTTCCACACTTTTTTTCTTTATGCGTTTGAAGAATAATATGAAATTTGCTGAACAGCTTCAAAATATCAAACTACAGATCAAGTTTACACTTTCGTAGCGTCTGGTTGACATATTGTCGAGAAAATTAATTTCTTATATTCCAATTTTTTAATGTTTGGGTTCGATATTCTGCATTACAGTGCATTGCTTTCACAATTTCCACAAACCGGTAGGGGACGTGTATTGCTTATGCAATACTCTCAGAATGCTTGTTTATTATAATGTATTTTTGAAATTAATTTCAATTTTCCATTTAAAAAGTATTTAAGTGCGGTTTTCGATAACTAGGACAGCTTATATTTTTCAAAGAGTATTCAAAATGCACTTGTTATTTTGTAGCAACATTATATATCAACGTTACACTTTGAACATTGTATAATTTTTCTGTCATCCTTACAGTGGTGTTTATGTAGTCTCAAGCTGATTGCGAAATTCACTTTATGTTAAACCCCTTCTTTACTTTTCAAGGCAACATTGACGCTTGTTTGTTTCCATTTGAATAAAAACAGTAACACCTCTTGATTGTTAAAATTTTGTCATTTATTAAAAAATGACGCAAAATTATAGAACATATAAACATAAACAAAAGCGGCTGGAAGATCCCCGAACATTTGACTAGAAAACAACTTGGAGAGTAAAAAACAATAGGGGACTCCCAGCCGCAAAATTGCTAAAACTAGTTCACATGCTAAAAAACTACCATTAATGAAATACAATGGAAACAAAAGTGGTGCATAAAAAAGGCCATCAACCTGAAAGGTTGAAGCACCACTCAAAATGTTGCCTTGGTAAAATATTGAGTACCATTGTAAAAAGTTAATACAATAAAGCACCAAAAAATATATAAGAGTAACAAAGCCAGACAGCCAATCGCTGAACCTGACATTCATGGAAAGCAATGCACGATGGAAAGCAAAATACAACAATGGCATACATCAAAATTGAAAGGAATATAAAATATATCGTTTCCTAGCCATCAGGAAAAATGATTAAAACATCAAGTTGTAATCAAATTATATATTTCTTAAAAATTGTGGAGTAGGCTTACAACTAAGCACAGATATTATAACCTGAAATCTGATGCAGACAATTGCTGAACATGATATATAAACATAGATAATAAAAAAAAAACCAGCTGTATTGAACTGATAGACACACAACTAAGGTAAAAACAAGTCAATAGTTGGATGCAGACAATTGCTGGACATGATATGCAAACTGAGAAAAATAAAACAGGAACTACAATGGATTGAAAAATACATAATTGAGGTAAAGACAAGTCAAATACTTTGATGCAGACAAATGCTGAACATCAAAAACACAATACACAAATGGATTGGACGGCAAGTCAGCAACCTAAATGAACACTGGAATAGGACAAGGAAACTAACAAAGTAGGGAATTAATGCGAATATATTTTTGTACAGCATCTGATTTTCACCTACCAAGTTTTTGAATTTCAATTTGTGAAAGTCCTCGCTTAGCTGCCTCAGTGGCTGCCCCTATTCGAAAACTGTGACCTTTGTACCATTGTGAATTAAGCCTTATAAACTTCACAGTGTTTTGAAGGTTAGTTGAAACAAATTGATAAGATACTGGGGAACCTGAATGAAATTGAAATAAGGGTCCATTTCTGTGTTTGTGAGCAGACAAATATAGTTGGAGGGTTGTGACTGGGCAAACTTGTGGTGGGGAGACTTTAGAGAGAGATATGGTTATAGGGTGGGTATTATGCATGGTTTTTGAATGTCGCAATATTAATTCAACTGAAGAGTTTCCATTGAAACTAACATCTTTCCGTTGAATTATGCATGCATGATTTGATGATGTTTTAGCAATCAGTTCCCCCATGCGAAAAAACCCATGAAAAGCTACAGAAAAAAGACATTGTAGCAAGAGTCTATTGAAAAAATTTGGAATAGTAAATTGCAGGGCATTGACTAGTTTGACTAAAATTGAAGATGTGATCGGAAGTCTGTAATCAGGTGCTTTTGCTGACTTGTTCGCCCCAAAAATAATTTTTCTGACCAAAAATGATTGGGAATGGTCTTGTATGTTAAAAATTTTGTGAACATAGCTAATAGCTGACACCATGGAGGTAATCGAAGATGGGCTATAGTTTTGTTCAAAAAGATAAGCAATAAAATTGCAAAGAGTAATTTCAGATATTGGTAATTTATTGCTTACATTTCCTTGTAAACAAAACTGTTGAAAAAGCATCCTGCTGCGCTTATATGAAGCCTTGGTTGACTCTGAAAGTGAGGAATGAAGCAAAGCTAGGGCTGTGGTACTCAAATGTGAAGTAGGTTGGCTGGAATTTGCACTGGTGTTTTGTTCAGCCATGGTGCAAGAGTTAGTGCTTCCTGAAATTCGAGGCGAGACAATCTGTCAGCTAAAACATTGAATTTTCCAGGGACATGTTTTGCTTTGAAAAAAATGTTATTTTGTAAACAAGAAATAACTAATCTCCTTACTAACTTCATGATTGTCTTGTCTTTACTTGAAGTTTTATTGATAATTGCCACCACTGCTTCATTGTCAGTGAGAAATAAAATTTTGTGGTTTTGAAATTGGGAACCCCACATCTCAAGAGCTAGCACAATCGGGAAAAGTTCTAAAACAGTGATGTGAAACTGTTTGAATGGTTCTAACCATTCAGATGCAAACCAAGTTGAACCTAAAATGGCTGCATAACCTTTTGTAGATGCAGCATCCGTATGCAATGTAAGATGGTCAGAAGAGGACCATGTGTCATTCAGAAAAACAGACTTGCCATTAAAATGTGAAATGAACTGAAGCCAACATTGAATGTCTGCTCTGGCTTCACATGTGAGGCGGATGAAATGCCGAGGATTGGTAACTTTTACAGTCAGGTCTATTAACCTGCGTAGAAAAGCCCTACCAGGTGCAATGACTACACATGCAAAATTGAGCAAACCAATGAGAGATTGCAGGTCATGCAAAGTGACCTTTTTACGATGAGACATGTTTGCTAAATGGGTTTGAATTTTCAATACTTTATCATTTGGTAAACGACATTCCATTGCAATAGAGTCAACTTCAATACCATAAATGATAATATTTGTGGTTGGGAGACAAGTTTTATCTGGGTTCAAAGGGACTCCTATTTTGTCACAAAGAGTAATGAAATTGTTTAAATCATGAAAACAGCTTTTGGATGCAGAAGGGCCAATAAAGAAAAAATCATCAATCATGTGAGACATGCCTTTGGCAAAAAATTTGTTGAGCATAATCCACTGTAAAGAACTGCTTAGTTTTTCAAAAATCTGACATGAGCTACTGGCACCCATAGGGAGACACTTGTCATAATAATACAAATTATCCCACATAAAACCCAGTAAATGATAGTCATCGGGGTGTATGGGAATATTCCTAAATCCATCCTGAATGTCACACTTTGCCATCAAAGCTCCACTACCAAACTGTTTGACAAGGTTTATAACCGTGTCGATTGAGTCATAGGAGACCTGGCTGTTAACTGCAGGTATTTGAGAATTAACAGAGTTATTTTCAGGATAGGATAAATCATGAATCAAACGAAATTGGCCTTGAGCTTTTTTAGGGACCACTCCCAGAGGGGAGATGACCAGATTAGGGTATTGGGGATTTGTAGATGCCTCGGATATTCTACCATAACTTTGTTCTTTCTTAATTTTGTTAAGAACAATTTCAGGATGTTTATTAGTTGACCCATGGTTTTTGGAAGGGGTTGAAGAAGGGGTATTAAGGCAGCCTAACTGAAAACCATAAGTAAAACCTGAAATGAGGTAGTTTGCTAAGTCTTGCTCATAACCCTCTAAGTATGCTTTAAGAATTTCTGGCTTTACTGGAGTGGGGATTTTTTGAGGGTAATCGTTCCTCATTTGAGGGGAGTTTGGGGCACTTGAACCGAGGGTGCTGCTCTTTACAGTACTGACAGGCATGCTTGTAGGTGCATGGGTCAGATCTACATGCCTGTCCTTGATTGAATGAGTAGCAAAATTTTGCTTTGGAGGTTGGAAAGTTGTTGGATTTGGATTTTGCAAGAAAGGACTGGTTTGAGGGACGAAATTTAAAGGGTTGAAGATTTGCCCTCATAACTAACTCCTGTAATGGCTCTTGCCAAGGCAAAGGGACAGACTGTCGTAATTTACGAAACTCTTCATCATAATACCGCCAGGAGTCGGTCTTGGTGGTAAAACTCATGTCTCTGATCATGTAGATGTATTTAAAGAGATGAGCTGCATCAGAAGGTGTTTTCTGAATGAAGATGGATGCATATATGAGAAATGCTGATGTCCATTGGTTAATGGAAATGGGAAATTTTTGAAATTTACCTTGTTGGAAATTGATTGCCCCTCTTTCAACTGACACAGAAAAATTGTCATCTTGTTGATTGGGGAGCAACAGCCGAATATCAAAATATGAGTTGTCCCAAATTTTTTGCTTAAGTTTAGCTGACACAGTGGCCCCCAGGGGAATATTGTTGGAGAAATTTAAGGGTTGGGGGTCATGGTTGGTTGCTGACTCACCTCCAAATAAAGTATTTAGCACTGCAGGGACTGATAGTGTGTCTGGCTCTACGGAGGGTTGAGGGCAGGGTTGTTGGTTAGGCTCCGATGATACCTGTAGTGACACAGTTTGACTTGCTGGGATGGTGTCATTTTGGCTTAACACTGCAGATGGGTGATTCTGTTCACATGCATTTCCGCTTGGCACTACTGAGGATGTGCTGATTTGTTCAGTGACTGGTGGTGGCACATTGTGATGTACTGTGGTTGATGGGTTTGGGTTGAATTGGTTTTGTTTCTTCAGGATCGCGTCGGCGAACAGATCATAATCAATTGTTAAACTTTGACTTTGACTTCCCTTCTTCTGTCGTTTAGAGGGTGGATCAGTCTCAGGAGGTGGTGATGTTGTTGA
Organism: Magallana angulata; assembly: GCF_025612915.1. Taxonomy (NCBI): domain Eukaryota; kingdom Metazoa; phylum Mollusca; class Bivalvia; order Ostreida; family Ostreidae; genus Magallana; species Magallana angulata. The sequence continues at coordinate 1,376,310 of NC_069119.1, forward strand.
TAAAACAGGTCGTCTACTTCTTTTGGGAGGCATTGTCTAAGGAAAAAGAGAGAGTAACAATCAATAATTTAGAAGCGCTGTTAGTCTGCAGCAAGACACAAACTGAGCTCATACCCAGAGATATCTAGTATTTCAATGCAAAAAAAAAAAAAAAAAAAAAAATTGGCAACAATTGATACTGCTTCAAGACAATGATAATAAGTAGAACAAATTTGTTCCTAAATGCAATGGCACTTCAGATTAGAGCTCAAACTCTGTGCAGATAAATAACTGAACACAAAAGTTCATAAGGGTTATGATAATTGATAAAAGAGCTCAAACTCTGTGCAAATAAACAAACTGAGCTCATACTCAGTAAATTTTTGAGTTGTTTAGTTCAGTTAGCATGGGAAAACACAACCAATGTGTTCGGATTCGCATAAATGAACAACTGAGCGCATACTCAGTAAATTATAGGAATCAAGCAGCAGACTTGAATTGCAAATAAACTTAATGTAATAAGAACAAATCAGGCACACACTTGCAATTTAAAGCACAAACTCATAATAATTGTCCAAAGTCAGATTAAGGCAAATAGACCTTAATAAAGTGAAACAAGTGAAGTGATATAAGTATTGAAAACTTAATGTTAACTTGTGGGGTAATGCGACAAAACATTACACATAAAATAAGTTAACAATTTACAAGAAAATTACATGCATTTTCTTTATAATATTCCAAGTAGATAGCTGTTTGCTATAATTGTGAACTAAAAAACCCCACCTAAAAGTATTGGGTAACATGCAGAATAGCAGATTTAATGCTTTGTAGATACTTTCTGGAGTATTTCCCATTCATGTCTTCACGAATATGCACTCCGTCGGAAGACAGGAAATCAAGGGACGCCCAAAAACCTCGGTGCTTCCAAAAGGAAATGTTTTCATGTAATGCACACGCCGAAGCGAGTTGAAGGTTCAGAGAAATCACCTCCGAGTTGAATGCTGCTGACACGCGTTGGGAATTGCGCCTGAGAATTTGTCCAATCACTACATGTTGTACGTTACAACCGTGCAACAAATATTGCGCATACGAAAGGATTTCTTGCACCAATTTGGGTATGTTAGGGAAGCTGCAGCACAGGTCATTTCCTCCAATTTGAATGAACACAATGTTGGGTCGCGCAACAAAATAGGTAAACTCACGTAGTGCACAAAGTCTAGAAATTGTCAAACCTCCTCTTGCCACACAAGTTACATAATATTGATCCCGATTTAAACGTAGATTGTTGTCCTCAGGACTATTGTTCATGAAATCTCTGAGGCGACGTATGAAGGAATGACCCACCAAAGTTACACGCAGGGGGTCTCTACCATTCGCCCTCGGTGTTCCCGCCATCTTGGTAAAAGACGTAAACACACGCCTAGTTGTTGGAACGAGTAAAAGAGTCAAAAATACTGACCTGAAAGTCCCGAAGGACGAATGAATACTGTATCCAGATAGATAGTGTCTAAGTATAACTCAAATTCCACCCATGCACAAGCATGGAAATAAAATTAAAGCTCTGTCTTGAACGATCAAAAATATCGGTGCAGCTTCCCCTAGCATAAACAAAGAATGTAAAAATAGCCCCAGAGTGTGCGGCTTTCTGATTGGCTGATCGGTCATAGAATTTGCATACGGTAATAGAAAATCTTTAAGACCGGATAAAAACGGTGATGTACAACAAAAAACTACGCAAGTCCTCAAAAATGTTACACATGTAATTAAAAACAATAAGATATAACAATTAACAAATCAAGGATTAACATAAATTGCTTTATTTACAAAATAAACCCTATTTAAGATTCTATAAAAATAAGATTTCTTGCAACACACTTTTAATGAACAACCAACAGTATTTGCATATTGTTCCAGAAATGGGAAAACTAGTGACACAATCAATATGACTTGAAAACTTATTTATTAGTGTTCTTCTAATAAAATTATGCAGTGAATTTCTAGAGAATTCTGTACCAGTAAACCGAAAGTAGCTCAGAATTTTAAACCAATCAACCTTCCCTTTGTGTTTGTGTTTTAGAAAAGAAGGACATAGAAACATCTGGTTAACGTTTTTTTAGTTTGAAAATTAGCTTCGAAATAATATCCTCACTACCATTTCTGACGAAAAAATAAAAGTACGTATTCCCTAATAACCATTTATTTGAAAAAAAAAAGAATATAATAATTAAGCGGAGAATATTTTTTAAACAATTAATATATATTTAAATCATATTACTAATCTTCTTTTGATCCAACATGTTCTTATCTTTTAAACTTGTATTATTTTTTTTTTCGAGAGTGTTTAAGATACAAGGTCGAATTGTTTGACATTGGGATGCCGATCTACATCCTCTTTTTACACAGGCATACACTAAGTAGACCATAAGATTAAGATCTGTTGAATATAATGTAATGGATTGTTTAATTTGTTTAAAGAGCTGCTGCTTTGTGAAAAATGTAGAATAAATTTACAAGCATTCTGAGAGTAGTGCATAAACAATACATGTCCCCTACCGGTTTGAAAAAAAAATTGTGAAAACAATGCACTGTTATGCAGAATATCATTTCTTACTGTCTCAACAGACCAACTCGATAACGAAGCCGACAATAATACAAAAAACCCTGTCAGTAATTTACAACACAATGCTTGAAACTATTTTACAGAACTTATTTGTTTGTTAGAAACAATAAAAGGAATGGTCCAAGGAATGCACAATATTATTAATAAAAACATACTTGATACACATCGAGCCCGATAACGAACCCCAACATTAAAAAACTGGAATTTAAAAAATCTATTTTCTCGAAAATATTTCAACCAGACGCTACAAAAGTGTAAACTCGAATTGCAGTTTGACATTTTGAAGCTGTTCAGCAAATTTCATATTATTCCTCAATCGCATAAAGAAAAAAGTGTGGAAAACTGAAGTGGGACAGACAGACGGACGGACGGACGGACAGACGGACGCAGAGGAAATTTATAGTCTCCTCCGGTAAAAACCGGTAGGGGACTAATAAATATATGTAAAGTATTAAGCAAAGTTCTTATAAATTTCAACCAGGGTTATTTCTTTGATATTTATTCTTTTATAAAATGAACTCTTTACAAAGCAAGTACACTTTTCACAATCTACTAGAGAAGTACAATTTAATTATCATTTAAAATCTTAATTCAAAAAAAGTTATGCCAACACAATATTGAAATTTGTTAGACCTCCATTCGGGAGAAATATCAACACATATCACGTGACTGTCAATTCAAGTGACCACACTTTCATACAAAATGGCATTCACTGTGCTGTTTCATTTGATATCAGTTTCTTACCATAATAAAATAACTTAAGGTAGTCCATCCATAACTGAGGTGAATTTAACAACTTTGATTATATGAACTATGTTGAATACCTATTTTAAAATTATTATGAGGCCGACATAAACCAAACTTGGGAATATGTATGCAGCTGATTAAATGAACATTTTGCACTGGGAACTTACTGTCTGCCCCTTGCAAAAATTTAAAATATTCAAAATATGTACGAAAAAAAAAATGATTTTTTTAGCTTTATCAAAGAAAAGGAAAGCTTGTGCAATTTTTTAAAAGGAAATTTGTGAGAAAATTATTTGAACTATAAAGATATATTTAAAAATGCATTTTCCCCATAGACTTCAATGTTAATTTCAAGATGGGATAAATTTGTTAATATTCAATTAAATTTTTTTTTAGAGATGAATCTTTATTATTAATGAAACACCTTAAAACCACACTAATATTTAGTAATCAAACTTCAAACCTAATCAAAGCAATTTATCAGATATGAAATATGATAGTTATGGGTGTACTACCTTCAAATTGTATTTTGTAATTTTAATAGATGCATCTTTTTTACAAACGTTTAAATCCATGGATATTTTCATAGTCAGCCTTAACAGTGCTGCGTTATTCATACAGGTGAATCATATGCTTAGGTGATGGTACTTTAGAACTAATTTAAAGAAGTAAATTCCTATGTTGTGGCTATAAACCATGTTTTCCTCATCTTCCATTTTAACCTTGATTACCGGGACGTTGATGCTAGGTTATTGAACCCCGATAGTAGGTTATAATCCCACCGATCGGCAGTCTTGCTGTTTAAAAGGCTACACGCTACACCAACACTCGATCTCCTTCTTGTAAACCACCTCCTTTCGTTATCTGATCGTAAGGAAATTTATGTTGTCTTTGAAGGTTTTTAAAGCTCTAATGCTTCATATACTGTAGACGTATTTTTTTCCACGGGGTCATAATTCCGCGGAATCACAATATCAATTTAATCCGCGGGTAAAAATTTACGCGGATTCTTTGAACGAAAAAAAAAACATTTGAATAATTATTATTAAATATAGTTCTGAGCGATTTTCGATCATTACCTAGAATTTGTTCAACTTTGGACTTAAATTGTAAGAACTGTTCACAATGAGCAGTAATTATCGGCTTGCACTGGTCGGTAGTCATTAGTTAGCCGTCAAGATGTTACGACGCTGGCTAAAATCGTCTGAAACACCATTTAATCTTTATTAACTGTCAATTTATGGGTTCACATGTCGTTTAAATTATGAGTTGATCAGTTTTATCAATTAAAAATCAGAGCACAAAGGGATCTAAGAATTGCAGTAAAAGCACGGGTCTTAGCGTGTAGTTAATTGGGTCATTGAAAGACAGACCCGCTTGGGGCTGTTTGTCATCTGACACGTGCCGTTATCTCAAGCTTGGAGAAGTTTAAATTTCATGCAATTAAATTTACAGAAAATTCAAATCTTAGGAGATTAAATTATTTATTATGTGAATTCTCAATACAAATTTGCTTGACAGTTTGCATAGATAAAAACGATATACATTGGGTACACGTATATGCAAGTGTTCTATAATGTAGTAACTTCCGATTATCCTTATTCATGTAATGCAATTCCAAAATGCACTTTAAGTACACTGGGAAAACATTCCGTGGAACATTTGTGCCCGCGTTCATAGCGTAAATTAATACCACGCGGACAAAAGTACGTCTACAGTATAAGCACGATTAAGGTGCATTATTAGTCCTGTAAATTATCTCTAAACTTTGACGGTGTCTTAACATTCTAAAGTGACCTATCGATTAAACATGAGAAAATGAAGAGAAACAGTCATGTAGTCATATGTTAGTGACATGTATGCGAGCACTAAGGAGTGTATGTGTTTCTTCCTGTCAGACTCTGATTCTGTTGCAAAATTCAAACCATAGAGGGTACCCGTTGAAACGTATAGTGATGCCAACAATTTAAAACCATCTCTATTTTTCATGCTTTAAAGACATTGTGCTTTAAAATTTTATGTTATTTATTTTGAGTCTGTATGATTTTGGGTTTTATAGCGATTACTGCAAGCGACTGAAAGAGAAAGTAGAAAAACAGAGTTTCCGGTGAGGAAAAATAGTTCATTAAAGCAGTGTTCAGCTCTCTCATGAAAGTTTGCATTGTAAGAGAGTTGTATTATAGATCTGCATTAGATGTGCGTAAATAAATTTATCATGCATGTGATTTGACTTTTTTGCACATGTTACCATGTGAAAATCAACTACATGTTGGATAGTTCTTTATCGAAAAACCTAGGCCTATCTCTGTTTTCCATTATGAAAATTGAATAAATTCAATATATCTTATATGAAAATGCAGTTGTTTGTTATTTTTCTGCTTTTTGTAGCAAGTAAGCGAGCAGATCAAACATTAGATTGCTACATATACTGTCTTTCTGAAAAAAGCCGCCAACAATATATGCCGAAAGCTATGCACATTCCGTCATTAGCTGATAAAACTGAATTTATGACTTTTTTATTCCTGAATTGCAAGGTTTCCTAACAGGTCATGAAAGAAAACAAAAAGCAAAACTTCGGTTTCCACATGTACCCTTTCCAAATTGAATCAAAACATTTATAATTATTGTTATTACTATATATTGTACTTGCTCAGAAAAAAAAAATAGCAATGTTTTGTAAAGTTAGTGTATGTTTCATCCTTGACAAATATTTAAAAAAAAATAACCAAAACTTTTGTTAGCTGTAGATTAGACAATGTTTGGAATATTTAGATATTTACAATGTCAATTTATCTTGAGTGTTTTATTTTAAAAAGTGTAGAACTTGAAGCACGAAGGTTTGTAAGAGAATGCAGAAAAAGGAGAACACTAAGTAACAACAGGCTTTTTAAAAATCTGAAATAGATACCTTTTGAAGGGTTGTAAGATTGTTCCTGTGCACCGTCGGGTTAAGCTGGAGACGGGCCTTATCACATTTCTATTTTGTGACAATACATAGTCATCTCGCAATTATATGGAATAGAGATTTTGTTCATCTTGCGTGACAACGTTAACTAGTTTATGTCTATAACTTGTAACCAGCGTTTTTAACCGGGTTTTCCAACGGAAAAATCCGGTTATTAAAATGGTGAAAATGGCGGGCGGGTGGGCGGGCGGATGGGCGGGCGGCTGCCAAAAGGGTACCCTCATTGTACGGATAACTCCTCCTACAGTTTTTAAGATTGGAAGTTGTTCTTTTGCAGATCAATTGTACATATATCAGAGGTGTGCACATTGCTAGGATTTTGATTTCTGATAATTTATGAAAAAATACCAGCTTTTGAACTTAGTCATTTTTTGGCAAAATATTGCATATAGGGTACCCTCATTGTACGGATAACTGCTCCTACAGTTTTTAAGATAGGAAGTTGTTCTTTTGCAGATCAATTGTTCATATATCAGAATTGTGCATATTGCTAGGATTTTGATTTCTGATAATCTATGAAAAAAATACCAGCTTTTGATCTTAGTCATTTTTTGGCAAAATGTTGCATATAGGGTACTCCATTTCACTGGATACGTGTTGATAGGATTATGGATACAGTTCACATAAAAGAAAACCCGGTTTGCTGTCACATTGACAGCTTTTATCTTGTTGGTTTTTACTAGCATTTTGTGATACACACATTGGTGACCGATGAATTATCAAAGAGAACAGTTTGTCATTTATTATAATACATTTTTAATAAAAATATCAATTTTCCATTTAAAACGTATTTTAAAGTGCGATTTTCAATAACTAGGAGAGCTTATTTTTCAAAGATAGAAAAACACAAAATTGATGTTTTAGGGATGCGTTCAAATAGAATTTTGCAACTCATTTTCGTAGAACAACCAAAAGTACTTGCAATGCATATGATTGCAGAGAACGGAAAACTAGTGACGGAATTGGTATAATTTGATAACTTTGTAATTATGTAATTTAATAGTTTCCAATAACAAAATAATATGCAGCTTAATTTAATCTATATAACTTGTCACAACGTTGTAATATTCTTTTTATGAAAAACCTAAAGCATTATATGTGTTCCAACAAAGAAGATAACTACATAAATAATGAGAAACAAAATACTATGCAGATACGATACTGGATGTATTTAGTTCCTCAGCTTGTTTTTCTGAAAGGAATTCGCGGATGGTCCTTTCCAGGGAATGTTGTCCCAGTAAACCGAAAGTAGTTCAGGATTTTAAAACCGTCCTTTTGCGTTTGTGTTTTAGGAAAGAAGGACGAAAAAACATCTCGTGAGTTTTCATTTTAAAAAATCGTTTTGTAATGATATATTAACCACTGCTTCTGACTAGAAAATAAAGGTACGTATTTCCTAATTAGCTTCTAAATGAAAAGAGAATATGCTGTTTTATTAAATGCATGTTACAAAATATAACCATGCTGTTATCTTCTTTAAACATAAAATCTTATTTTTATAAGTGTAATCTATTTTTAAAAAAAACAATATTCATCGGAAAAAAAAGATAAAGCGAAATGACAATTAGGACAGCATTAAGTAAAAATTAACAAAAAAAGTTTGTAACAATTTTGAAATGAAAAACAATTTGCTTTAAAAATGCATGCATATTGTCATCAGGTTTTTCGAAATTAAATTTCAATCGAATTAACAAATATGAAAAACAAATTGACTCAGTATAGATTGCCTACTACTTACATAATTAAGAAAAAGACAAGACTTAATCGTTAAAGTGTTATATACTATAATTAAACCCTTCTTTTAAATGATCAAACATATCTTTTATGATATGTTAGTTTGATGACAAAAGATTAAACTTAAATTTAGCTATTACTAGAGTACTGTTTAAATTGATAAGTTTTAAACTTTAAATGTAACAAGACTTTTGTAATAAGAACGTGAATCGATAATCATAAAACATGTGCATTTGTTCTTTCATGATTTCAATATTTTTTTCATCATCAGGCATATCTTCTGAATAGTTGTTAGGCAAATGCATGTAACACATGTTAAAATGTTAAATGTTGAAATTATTAAACATACAATAAACCATAAAAGCTTGAGTTTCAACCCATTCTTTCAAACACCCCAGTTAAAATTCTCGGAAATATAAAACTTTTACACAATGCACGGTTGACTAAATCCTTATGTAACTTGAATACACGGCGAATTTCCTTGTATACAGAATAGTTTTTTACGACAGCTAACAGGAATGCAATGTAGAAACATTTATATGGATGGTCATTTTCTGAGAATAATTGATTAAAAACTGAAAGTAATTGCGTTATATAACAAAAGAATAAGAATAAACGTGCACTGATACATGGCTGTTCTTCATTATCTTGACACTTTACCATTTTTTATGATTAAAAAAAAAATGTTTTCTTACTTCTGCCCACTTTATTGAAATTCACATGTTATTTTGTAGCAATATTTTAATAATATCAACGTTTCACTTTGAACATGGTATAATTTTTCTGTCATCCTAACAGTGGTGTTTATGTAGTATCAAGCTGAGTGCGAAATTCACTTAAGATTCTACAAAAAGTAGATTTCTTGCAACACACTTTTTTAAGAACAACCAACAGTATTTATATATTGTTTAAGAAATGGGAAAACTAGTGATATAATCAATAAGTTTTGAAGACGAATTTATTAGTTTTTTTATAGTCCGTTATTGCTTCCATCACTTTTTGATGATTTTTAATAATAATACAGATACATGTGAAAGAAATACAGTTGAAATCGATAAAAGGGAATATATCCCAGATACCTTCATCATAAGATTATCAAGTTTCACTCATACAGTTCACAGGAACGAAATCAAATTTCTTACGCAGATTTATATTGGGACATGTTTACATCTTTTCTCCATTCGGAAGTACTCGGGATACCTCGCGCAATTTCTCAACTTTATCATCCGGGCTTATTAATGGCTGATGCAATGCAAAATCCCCGTAGACTTTCTAATTTTGGATATGTATTGAAACCTAACGCGATTCAAAGCAGATAATCTGGGCATTTTTCATATAAAAGGATCAACGTAGTTTGAGCACAAAGGTATTTATGATCATCGAAATATCAAGCAAAAGGTGGTGGAAACAAAAACTCGGCAGAGGGTATAAAAAAGATTATGCAGTGGATCGAGTACATAAAATAAAATATTACAACGTTGTTATATTTTTTCTTATAAAAAACTTACATACATAATCCTATACAAAATGGCGTCACGTAAATTCTCATAAAAATAAGCTTTCAAATTCATATACTAGCGGAAAATAATAAATGTGCATTATAAAAGTTAGTATAATTTTTCCATATCTATTGTTTGTATTTATAAAATTTAAACAATCGTTAATTGTATTGATTTTGACAATATCGGATGATAAACGTCCGGGAGCACGGACCTAAGCTGTCAATGCTATCAATTTTTCAAGCAGTGGCTGTAAGTTATGCATAGAAAGTGATAAAGATTTCTTTTTTTTTTAAATTGATAAGCGTCTACATGCATGTTCTCTTCCTATTGTCATGGCAACAATTACAATGAAATATATTTTAAAATTTTATTTTATTCTATAAATGGGAAAACTCAATCTAATAATAAATACAAAAAGCAAAACGATATATAATATCATGTAAAGGGATAATTTACGTAGATGTTTAGCTAAAATCATCGTTTTATTTTCAAAGATTTGTGCACCCGTAACAAAAGAAATAAATTTCCTTCGATACCAGTCCCTTAGTATGACAACAATTATTGTTGATCAGGGTAATTGTGTTAAGTAGATTAAAATCAATAATATACAAGCAGCTTTTCAAAAAATAATGTTTCCACTCTCCATGGAATGCTTGATGCTTGTTGATTTTTACTCTTAATAACTCCATAATGAAGAAGCAAGGGAAGATAACTCCATTATGAAAAAAAACATGGTAAGATAACACAATTAACTTTCTCAATGTCTTAACTTTGATACAAAGCTTCATTCTTTCTCTTTTCTAAATACACATGTATGTGAATTACCAGGGTGTCTCATTTTTTTCATTGAAATTCTTGAGCAGAATAAAGTAACAAAACAAATATATCCCCCCCCCCTCCCCATTCAAGCCATTACACTTGCCTTACATGTAGGTGGCATGAAATATAAAATATGACAGCTTAATGTCTTTTTTTTTAATATGCAGTCAGTTTTTATTCCGTGTCAGTAGACCTTGTTAAACATTCCCTATACATGAACACTAAATGACCATGCTTTTAGCCACATCCTGCATTAAGAATCTCAACCCTATACACTATAGAGTGTTTTGGCCTCGCCCTAGATTCAGAACCTCTACCTCGGGGGACATGAAATTAGAAAAAAAGTTTGGTAGAGGGCTTCCTGGTCTACAATTATAAATTCAGTTTTCCCTACAGGTGTGTAAAGGAGAGAAGATAATTTTTAATATTATATGTGTTAACATTTTACATCAATTTTGGCACCGCCCTAGAGTCAACACCCATTGTCTAGGGGACATAAACTTTACAATTTAATAGAGAACTTCCTGCTTATGTCGGTTGGTCGGTCTGTTCACCAACAGTTTCCGTTCATTTTCTTCGCAAACTCGATTTTCAAGTTCGATTTTCAAGTTTTCAAGTTCGTTTTTAGGTGAGATCAAGCAATTTTCGACAAAGTTTTGCCTCTTGGACGTAGGGAAGTTACAATAATTTGCAGATTTTATTCATTTTCTATTCATAGGATGCACATATCAAAATGAAATTTGGTATACAGGTTTATCATAATTTTTCCAGCCATAACACTTGCTTTACATGTAGGTGGCATGTAATATTATAAATGATGACAGCTAAATATGCAGTCAGATTTATTCAGTGCCAGTAGACCTTTGTTTAAACATTTTCTATACATGGACACTTAATGGCCATGCTTTTAGCCACATCCTGCATTAAGAATCCCAACCTTATACACTATAGAGTGATTGGCCCCGCCCTAAGTTCAGAACCCCTACCTCAGGGGACATGAATTTAAAAAAAATGTGTAGAGAACTTTTTGGTCTACAAACTTATGAATTCAGTTTTCCCTACCAATGTGTTGGAGTAGAGAGATAATTTGTAAACATTATATACATTAACACAATACATTAATTTTGGCCCAGCCCTAGAGTCAACACCCATCGTCTAGCGGACATAAAATTACATGTAACAATTTTCTCGGTCTTTCTGGTTAACATAATTATGAATTCAGCCTTTCTTACAGATGTGTTAGAATAGAAAAGATAAATTTTTAAACATTATATGCATTAACACTATATGGCCATTATGCCCCCCCCCCCCTCCTACAGCCTGAACCCCTGAGCCAGGGACCATGAATTTCACAATTTAGGTAGAGTAGTTTGTGGACATCATAACCATGCATTCAGTTTTTTCCCACCTGTGTGGGAGTAAAAAAGACGATTTCCTAAGATCTAATACATTTTCACCATATGCCTACACTGACCCCGCCCTAGGGCCTAAACCCCTGTCCCAGGGGTAATGAAATTTACAATTTAGGTAGAAAACTTCATGGACATCATAACCATATATTTAGTTTTAACAACTTTATATGGGAGTAGAGAAGAGGTTTTTCTAAGATCCAATAAATTTTTACCTTATGGCATATTGGCCCTACCCTAGATACTGAACCCCTGATACAGGAGCCATATTGGCAGAGGGATTCATGGACATCATAACTATGCAATCAGTTTTTCCCTCACATGTATGGGAGTAGAAAAGAAGATTTTTTAAAATTTGACTTTTTTGCATATTTGGCCCCACCCGTAGCGCCCTGGGGGTGGTACAGCCATTACTTTACACAATTGACATTCTTCGTACCATAGAGATGCTACACACCAAAAATGGTAATAATTGGCCCTGTAGTTGTCAAGAAGTTAAAAATGAAAATTGTTAAAGCACGACGCTGAGTGACTCAGGTGACCTAAAAATATGCAGCTTAATTAAATACTGGAGGTTCTTAAAATAGTAAAGGCGTAGAATTAAAAATCTACCTATAATCACAAAAAGCACATCTCGCGTATTTTTAAATATTGCTTTCATTTTTCTGCGAGAATTAAACTAAATGAAACATAAAAATTTTACGTTCACAATTATGTGCAAAACGGTTGAATTTTTGAATTAACGAGGCCGAGTACAGAACGAGTACGCACGCTTTCGCGCAGCGTTTCATTTGTATTGTGACGTGATCTTTTTGCTTTGTTGACGCCATGGCGTGATAGTTTCAACTGCAGATATTCAGCGAAATTTGTTGAAAATACCTCTTTTGATGCGTAAAATTAATATTTTATTGTGGAATAAACATAAATGTCTCGAAGTATAAGCTATATTTGGGCTCGAGTCGAAAATGTGAAGAGGGTTCAGCAAGCCTAGCCCTTTGTCCCGTTCTCTTAACCCGCCTAAATATAGTTTAATTCATATATTTCAAACAGTAACCATTTTGCAGAAATACTGTATTGATATTGTCAACCTGACTCTCAAAAGCGAAATTTTCAACGAAATAACATATATTTCAAAAAAATGAATAATTGACTTAATATAAATTGCTTAGTAACAAATACATGTCCTCAAAATTGGGATCTTTACAAATCTCAAATTAAAAAAAGCATGAGACTCAATCGTTTATTGTATGATCAAAAATATATTTTATGATATGTTATTTTGATGACAAATGTTTAATAATTTGATTAAGATTGAAAAATTGGTACAAGTAAACGTATTTTTCATAAAAAAGTGAGTCGAGAATCATAAAACATGTATACTTGTCCTTTAATAATTTTAATTTTTTTTTTATCATAAGTCATCATTTTGAACAGCTGTTAGGCAATTACATCTAACAAACAATGAACCATAAAAGCTATGGGCCAAAACCCATCTTTGTAAACACCCCAACAAAAATGCCTGGAAATATAAAACTATTATCCAAATGCACGGTTGAACATATCCTTATGTAACTTGAATACAAAAAGAATTAACCTGCATGCTCAATATGTTTTAAAGAAAGCTCACAGGAATGCAATGTAGATACATTTAATTTATGCAGGGTCATTTCCTGAGAATTGGGAATTAGAATCTCAAAGTAATGGTATAATCTTACAAAAGAATAACAACTCACACGCACTGCAATGTTGTTCATTATATTGACCTTTACCATTTTTCATGATTTTAAAGATATTTTGTTACTTATTTCCAGTAAATTCAAAATGCACTTGTTATTTTGTAGCAATATTATAATTATATCAACGTTGCACTTTGAACAATGTATAATATCTCTGTCATCCTCAAACTTGTATAAATGCAGTCTCAAGCTGATTAAAAATTGCTACTATCCTATATTTGCACAAAGAGGGTCAAATTGCACTTAACAATATTTACTTCAGATAAAATTTTGTAAATGTGTGGTGTATTAATAAAAGCGCAAAATGTCTTTGAAAGACTTTATTTGAATTATGCCAATTCATTTCGTATTGTGTACATTATATCTTCACCTCAACATTAAACTTTATGGCCAGAATAAAACACTTCATTAAAGTTTTAATCATATATAAAAAAAAACCAACCCGAAACCCCGCCCCCCCCAACCCCCCCCCAAAAAAAAAAAAACAACAAACAAACAAACAAGCCAAAAAAAAACCCAAACATAATATTTAGGGTTTAATTTATAGTAATATATTTCGATATTAAAAATGTTGTTGGTTCATAATAACTAGTTTCCTTGTACGATTCTAAATTTAGTTTCCTTAAAATCCTCCTGGGAAACAGCAGGACCAATCAATTTGCTTAACTCATTCTTGATTACCGGTTTCCTATCATTTCAACATACATGTTTTATCTTTTTAAATAGATCGCTTTTTTGTCAAGTTGTGTAATAACCCTCAGGTTTTAGAGCCCGTCCTTTTCAAATTGCAAGCAACATTACCTTGGTATTTTAAACTACTGGTTAGTGCACAGTTAAACGAATTAGCTCCATAATTAAATTACATTTTTATCGAAAGTTTATAAATCACATAATCTGTATATTATCTGGTCCTAATTTCCAGTTGATTGTTTTGTTTCTTGTGTTACTCGAATGTATCATACTGTTATACGCCGTATTATCTAACATAATTTCGGACCCTGGAATTTGGTCATTCCCGATTATACCAGGTGGCAAAACCAATCAAAGTGATGTAGAAGTAACCTCATACAATATTGTTGCTTATGTGCATAGCCGATTTGCAGGGTCATAATAACTTTTTGGTTTCATTATGGCCATTCTGCACATTCATTCTGCACATTCATTCAGCAAATAACCCAAAATATTTTATGGAGTTAGTTATTTTTGCCATAGTGTACAATTATTCATTATACTTTATTGTAGTTTTCGGGAATGCAGTTGTCTCTATACAATTTGGTGTTGATTGATGGTGGTAGTATCCTATTTGATACTCTGTGTTAATAATATATGTTTTGAAAAATACCAAAAACACACACGCTCGCACTAACATGCACGGACACAGACATATTATTTATTATAAATCTTTATTTTTAATTTAATATTTTTTTTCTCCTTAACATCAATTAAAAACTTCGAATGTAAACCAAACCGCCGTTCGACTTTACATTAGCTCTGACGTCAAATTTCTTAAGCTTAATAGGCTCGAACAAGCGAAAAGTTGACAGTCAATAGATTACTCCACAACAATTGACTGCATTGCAAAAGCCTTACCAACATTGATTACGAAAACTGTATAAACTGCAAATATTAGATTTTATAGCTTATGTTATAAATCAGTAGTATAAATTGTAGAGCTAGATTTTGTTTTCTTAGTTTTTACTTATGTAATTTATTTTTTGTGTCCTGAAGAAGGGACGGGTTGTCCCGAAAATTTGACAATATCTTTTGTTCGTGTCATTAGCCATTTTTGTGCTTTATATATTCAGTTTACTGGCTTAGTATCCACTTAGGCCTTTTGGTTATACTTCACTTTTGAAAAAGGGTGAACCAAGTTTCAAGGTCAAATGTGAAGGTCATAACAAAATTATATGAATAATCCTTGAATTGAAACAGTCTTGATGGTATATGTAAGCTTGTTTGGATTTTGGCTTCAAATTTTCTTCTGCTAGTCCAAGTTAATAAACAAGTAAGTTGGTAAGCAAGCGACTTAAACACATCATGATAGCAGTCTCAATTAAGGGTAATACTTTTATTAAAATTCAAATATCCACTTTTAGCCGGGCGACAAAAAAGTTATCACTATTTAAAAAATTCCAGATCTTAAATCTTTTTCTTTATCGTCAGACATGTATGAATTACAAATTTATAGAAAAAATGTGCCTATTTTTACTTACAAAACATTCGCAAATATTGTTTTCTAATTCATTTCCAGATTTGTTTTTAAGATGTTTGTAAGAGATATCTTATACCATATACTAGTATTATGCTATTTAAGATGCCGAATATAATAGAAATGTAGATCATGCAAAAACACCTTGTAGGGAAAACATCTGAGAACATACTTTTCACCCTTTGACACCTTAAAGCCATATATTCTTGCATTAAACTGAATGAACAATAAATTCCATATAAACTAGTGCAATGACGTTATATGTAGTTTGATAGTACACTTTAACAAACATTCAACGGCAGTGTCGGTCGGCTGGCAGACACAGATAACAATCTTCTTTAATCATATAGCGAAAGGGGTCCGATTTTTTTAAAAAAATGTTTGTTGAGGTAATTTTGTGCAATGAGTGTATAAATTAGATTAGAAATATGTTATAAAAAGGTAATTAAATGAAAAAAGGAGTAAAGACGCGAGGGGGGGGGGGGGTCTATACTTGTGGTAGGGGATGGAAAAGGGGGTGGGGTCGGTTCAGTGCTCAAATTGTTGTTAATGTTTTAAAAACAAATGATTGAATATTTAAGGGGCTAGCCCTCTAGATCCTTTATGTGGACAGACATTGGTGTTTTAAGTAATGGAATCGATTAGAATCATCAGTACAGCCATTTGCTCTTCTACAATGCTTAACAAAATATGTCTCCTTCTCTAGATATATTGTGTCAAAGTTAAGTACGTTGGCTCTAAAAATCCCTATTTACGCAATAAATGGGCGTGGCAATGATTTTACCTGATATATATTGTTACAATCAACAACTTTTCTTCTATAATGCATTGCAAAATCTTG
This sequence comes from Magallana angulata, assembly GCF_025612915.1. NCBI lineage: Eukaryota > Metazoa > Mollusca > Bivalvia > Ostreida > Ostreidae > Magallana > Magallana angulata. The sequence continues at coordinate 1,392,871 of NC_069119.1, forward strand.
ATCGTTTTTAAGGTATGTGTTAAAGACTTTCCGAGTGTCGTGGCCCCTAATTGAAGAGGCCATCCCCTTTTCATTGAGTTCATTCGAGAGTTCTCACGAATACTAACATTTTTTGTTCTTACACGTATCTAAAATTGTTGATCATTTTTGAGATACAAATAATTGAATATTTTAGGGGCCAGCCCTCTAGATCCTAAATTGGGGAAAGGCTTTGTGGTGTTTTGATTGGTGGAATCGATTAGAATCATCAATAGAGACATTTTCTCATCTACAATGCTTAACAAAATATGTCTCCTTCTCTAGATATATTGCGTCAAAGTTTAAGTACTTTGGCCCCTCAAAATCCCTAATTACGTAATAAATAGGCGTGGCAATGATGTTACCTGATTAATATTGTTACGATTAACAACTTTGCTTCTATAATGCATTACAAAATGGAGTTTATGAGTGTCTTGGCCCCTAATTTAAGGGGCCAGCCCCTATTTCTTGATTTTTTAGGAAAGAACTTTTGATTCTCTACCACTTTTTTAATATATGTTATAACAAAATATCAACTCATAATAAGATACAGATCAAAGTGTATGAAAATTCGTACCCAATTTTCGAGCCTAGGCGAGCTCAAAGAAATAGCGCCATTGCCGCCAAAAACTACATTCTGCATACCTTCAAAATATGATTTAGATATCCTGAAAATTTCATATTTATATCTCTAATAATCTCTGAGTTTATGTCTGCACAAAATTGGTCGTAAAAATTAACAAAATTGGCCGTAAATCGAAACCGGACGTGACGATTTAAAAAAGTCTAGAATTATGACCACTGGCAATTATCTATGAAAAAATGGTTTAAATCGGCCGAATAGTTTTGGAGATATCGCGTGCACAAAATTTGTGGAAAAAAATAATAATAACTAGATACGACCTCGTTACGAGTAACGAGTAGGTCTTCTGTCCGATTTTTTTTTAGTTTAAATGGTACCATGAAATATCGATACAATTTCAAAATTACCCCCCCCCCCCACCCAAAAAAAAATTTGAAGATAAAGAATAAAAACCCTAATTACGCCAAACATGGGCCTGACGACGACTTTTTCAAACCGATAATGTAGAGATCAACAACTTTGATTTTATAATGCATAGCAAAATATTTATCGTTTTCAAGGTATTCGTAATAGACTTTACGAGTCTCTTGGTCCCTAATTAAAAGGGTCAACTTTTGATTCTCTACAACTTTTATTCTATATGTCTTAACAAAATATCAACTGATAAAAAGATACTGATCAAAACATATGAAAATTTTGATTCGAAATTTGTACCCCATTTTCGTGCCTAAGCGAGCTCCAAGGAATAGCGCAACTGGTGCAAAACAACTTAATAGTGCACAACTTCAAACCATGCTCTACCTATCCTGAAAATTTCAAAGTCATATCTCTGATACTTTATGAGATCAGCTCTGCACAAAATTGGTCGTAACAAATTACAAAATCGACCGCAAATCCGGACCGGAAGTGACGACGACAAAAAAATTCAAAAACATATAAAATTCAGATAATGTTCCATCATCTGTAAAAAATTGTTGAGATCAGTCAAGTAGTTTTCGAGAAATCGCGTGCACAAAATTTGGAAAAAAAAAATAATAAACAGTACGAACACAATAAGGTCTTCCGTTGGAAACGGAAGACCTTAACTAGATACGACCTCGTTACGAGTAACGAATAGGTCTTCCGTCCGATTTTTTTTTAAAAATATAAATCATACCATGAAATATCGATATAATTTCAAAATTAACACCCAACACCAACACCCCCCTCCCCAAATTTTAAGATAATGAACAAAAATCCAAATTACGTCAAACATGGGTCTGACGATGACTTTTTCAAACAGATATTGTAGCGTTTAACAACTTTGATTCTATAATACATAACAAAATATTTATCGTTTTCAAGTTATTCGTAATATACTTTACAAGTCTCTTGGTCCCTAATTGAATGGGTCAGCCCCTTCTTTTTGATTTTATTGGATAAAACTTTTCATTCTCTACTACTTTTGTTCTATATGTCTTAAAGGCCGAACATTTTTACCGGGTGGTAAATCTCAGGTGAGGGTGGGGCTTAATCATTAGAGGTGTGAAAGCCTCCGGGGCTTGCAGTCTACCTGCTGTCGTGAACGCTGTTAATATCTGTACACAGGAAGCAAATTAATACACAGGAAATAAAGAGTTAGTCAGAATTGGTCTTAGTTTAAATATCATATTGTTCTAACGACCATACGAAGCGATTTTATGCTCAAATGTTCTGTGTCGTTCGAATTTTCTCTAAGCGCACGTGTGTAAAGCACAATTGAAAAAATGCAGTAAATTAAGTCTGCTATAAAAGTATAACTCAGTACATTGTGTTTAGCACTTTACATTGTTTAAAAAGTTAATTAAGGTCTTCCGTTTCCAGCGGAAGACCTTATTGTTTTCGTACTGTTTCTTATTATTATTTTTTTTTCCAAATTTTGTGCACGAGATTTCTCGAAATCTATTCGACCGATCTCAACCATTTTTTCACAGATGTTTTGGCGTGATCTAAACTTAATACATTTTTCTTAATTTGTTCGTAGTCACTTCCGGTACCGAATTATCGGCCATTTTGTAATTTTCGACGACCCATTTTGTGCAGCTATAAACTCGGAAACCATAAGAGATATGAATATGAATTTTTCAGGATAGGTAGACGATAGTTTGAAGTTGTGCAACATGTAGTTGTTTAATGCCTGTTGCGCCATTTCTTGGAGTTCGCCTGGGCACGAAAATTGGGTACGAATTTTCATTCAAAATGTTCACACGTTTTGATTTATATCTTTTTATCAGTTGATATTTTGTTAAGACATGTATAACAAAAGTGGTAGATAATCAAAAGTTCTTTCCAACGAAATCAAGAAAAAAGGGGCTGGCCCCTTTATTTAGGGGCCAAGGCACTCTTAAACTCTAATACAAATAACTTAAAAACGATAATGATTTTGTAATGCATTATAGAAGCAAAGTTGTTGATCGTACCAATATCTATTAGAAAAAATCATTGCCACGCCCATTTATTACGTAATTAGAGATTTTTAGGGCCCAGAGTACTTAAACTTTGACGCAATATAACTAGAGAAGCAGAAATATTTTGTTAGACATCATAGAGGAGAAAATGTTTGAATTTATGATTTAAATCGATTCCACTTATCAAAACACGAATTTCCGTCCCCATTAAGGATCTAGAGGGCTGGCCCCTTAAATATTCAAACATTTGTATTTCAAAAATGAAGAACAATTTTAAATAGATATCAGAACAAAAAATGTTAGAATTTATGAGACCTTTCGATTCAATTTAAGAAAAAGGGGCTGCCCCCTTAATTTAGGGGCCAAGACACTCGTAAACTCTATAACAAATAGCTTAAAAATGATAAAGATTTTGTAATGCATTATAGAAGCAAAGTTGTTGATCGTACCAATATCTATTAGAAAAAATCATTGCCACGCCCATTTATTACGTAATTAGGGATTTTTAGGGGCCAAAGTACTTAAATTTTGACGCAATATTTCAAGAGAAGTAGACATATTTTGTTAGACATCAAAGAGAAGAAAATGTTTGCAATAAAGATTTAAATCGATTCCACTAATCAAAACACCAATGTCTGTCCGCATTAGGGATCTACAGGGCTGGCCCCTAAAATATTCAAACATTTGTATCTCAAACATGAACAACAATTTAAGATAGGTGCAAGAGCAAAAATGTTTGTATTCTTAAGACCTTTTCAAAGAAATCAAGAAAAAGGGGCTGGCCCCTTTCATCAGGGGCCAAGAGACTCGTAAATTCTATTACAAATAACTTAAAAACGATAAAGATATTGGTATCAATTAAAGAAGCAAAGTTGTTGATAATACCAATATCTATCAGCAAAAATCATTGCCACGCCCCTTTATTAAGCAATAAGGGATTTTTAGGGGCCAAAGTACATAAACTTTGACGCAATATATCTAGAAAAGGAGACATATTTTGTTAGACATCATAGAAGAGAAAATGTTTGCATTTATGATTTAAATCGATTCCACTTATCACAACACCAATGTCTGTCCCCATTAGGGATCTACAGGACTGGCCCCTAAAATATTCAAACATTTGTATCTCAAAAATGAACAACAATTTAAGATGGGTGTAAGAGCACAAAATGTTTGTATTCTTAAGACCTTTTCACAGAAATCAAGAAAAAGGTGCTGGCCCCTTTAATTAGGGGGCCAAGAGACTCGTAATTTCTATTACAAATAACTTAAAAACAACTCTTACAAATACCTTAAAAACGATTAGGATTTGGTAAACCATTATAGAAGTAAAGTTGTTGATTGTAACAATATTAGTTTGTAAAACCCATTGCCACACCCACTGATGACGTCATTAGGGATATTAGGGGACTAAAATCTCAAATCTTTAATGTGCTGTATGTGATAAAGCAAAACTCTTTGTTAAGCATTTAAAAGGATATTTACAATCGTATACATTATCTGAAAGGGAGGGGTTGAGTGGAAATTCTGAAATTTCTTTGATATTTTAATGGAATCGTTTAAAAAATTGAACGGAAGACCTATTCGTTACTCGTAACGAGATCGTATCTAGTTTTAACAATTATAATTGTATAAGAAAACCAAACGATCAGTAAGAATGTGGAATGTAAAGGTACATGTAGCCTTTATACGTCGACAATTAATGGAGTTCGTTTTCCATTGAGTGACGTTTACATGAACTAAGTTCCAACTGAGTGGATTGCCAGTAAATATAGCTTTAGTAGCACATTGTACGTTTGTTGTAAAAAGAAAATTTAAATGTTTTGGAGCTGTCCATGCATTTTCGTGGAATTTATTAGGTCACATACATTCAACATAATTCAAATATAAATTGTGCATATTTTCAATCACGGAATGATTATTTTTAGTTTTGATACTGATAATGTTAAAAACTCAATTTTTAATTCCCCCTTTTAATACATGACGGAATCTATCAAAGATAACGTTGTTAATTGCTAGTAAACAGAAATCCGCGGACCTGGCCAGATCACGCTCGGACGATCACGTCAATCAAACTGGGTGCTATTGTTTCAAACTTGATTGACAAGCGGCTTCATTTTGAAGTTTGTTCAGGTGAAAAAGGGGGCGTTTGTAAAATGTTCGGCCTTTAACAAAATATCAACTGTTAAAAAGATAATGATCAAAACGTATGAAAATTTTGATTCAAAATCTGTACACCATTTTTGTGCCTAAGCGAGCTCCAAGGAATAGCGCCACCGGTGCAAAACAACTATACAGTGCACAACTTCAAACCATGGTCTACCTATCCTGAAAATTTCAAAGTCATATCTCTGATAGTTTCTGAGATCAGCTCTGCACAAAATTGATCGTAAAAAATTACAAAATCGACCATTAATCCGGCAGTGACAACGACAAATTATTCAAAAACATATAAATTTCAGATAATGTTCCATCATCTGTGAAAAAATTGTCGAGATCAGTTGAGTAGTTTTCGAGAAATCGCGTGCACAAAATTTGGAGAAAAAAATAAACATTACGAAAACAACTAGACACGATCTCGTTGCGAGCAACGAGGAGGTCTTCCGTCCGATTTTTAGAAGAGGAAATGACCTTTCCTTTTATCTTCATCAACGAAACATATCAAGAAATGCAGATGTGATCTAAAAGAGCGATGGATGAAGGATTATAGACCCCGTTGGATTCCTAATTTGAAGGACCAGCCCCATTTTATATCATATTAAATAAGAGATCTGTTGACCTAATAACAGGTCTAATGACCTGTAATAAAAAGAACCCAAAGAAAAAAAAGAGGGTCTTCCTTTGTAAACGGAAGACCCTAATAACAATAAGAATAGAAGGGTGTTCCGCTGAAGACGGAAGACCCTAATAATAAAAAAACTGTTTTTGTCTAAATCTTAATTGAAGAGTGTTTTTCGACTTGTACTACAGTCCAACAACCCTTTTATGTAGAATATTTTAGTTAGAAAAAGAAATAAAAAGGAGAGAAAGTAATAGAGAGAAAGAGCAAATCTTGGGTCCGGCGAGATTAGAACACACAACCTTTGCAGGTGTCTCAAAACATGGCTGACGCGAAATAATTCCCGAATTTGTCTTTGAATTTGGGGCGTTTTCGCCCAGAAGAGGAGCTGAGTTTTTGTATGAAATGAAAAACAACGTGTAAGATGTCTGACTATTCAGGTTTGGTAACAGTGCGAGGTCATTTGAAATATTGATGCGTGTTTGTGTCTGGAGGGGGGTGAAAAGACCCGAGCTTGATTTTCGTCTTAAATAAATCGAAAATAGAATTTTGAGGTGTGGATCTCGGATGCGGTTAACAACAAGAAGGGGAAGTCCTAAAACAATGACTGATGCATTTTACCCATGTATTTCAGTGTTGAGATTTTTTTTCGTGTCGTTTTCTATTATGTTTGACTGTTTTATTTCAGCAGGATTGATAAAATCTTTATAAATGTAGAAATAACGAAATCAGTAACACGTAAATTTATTCGGTGAAAATTTGATGACAGTAATTTCCACAGTTCTAACATTCATAAGTAGTTCACACGCTATCGTAGATACAGACAAAATGGAAAACCAGAAATATACATGCAACAGAAATATAACGCGGCTGCTTACATCCCTTGTACTGTGTAAATTTTAAGTCTCCGTACAGGCTATACTCGCCGTTTGATCTCAGGAATTTCTTCTTAATTGTTCAATCCGCTGCATATTTGGCAGACAATAAGAATGGGGTCCAAGGTTTTTTTTCTACAGTCATGTCAAGCACGCCAATCGAAACTCAAATGCCCAAAAATTTATAACTCTCTTAAAAATGAACAAATATGTCTGGTCATTAGTGCAGTAATCTAGATTTGAATTAGGTTGAAAATAAAGGCTCAAGATGAAAGATCCAGTAAAATAAGGCCAGAAAAACTAAATGATTTTGCGAATAGGAAGGGGGGGGGTCGGTGCGTGTACAGTGTGTAAATTTAATTTCCACGTATAGAGAGAGAGAGAGAGAGAGAGAGAGAGAGAGAGAGAGAGAGAGAGAGAGACAGATTTTCTAGTTTTTTGTAGTGTTTAGGGAATCAGTATATCAGCAACGTATGTCAATAAATGCATGCATACATGCAAGCGTGTATCTATGTATGTGAACAAATACTAATCAGTCCTCCTTTTAAAGCCATGTAGAATAACGTTGGTGCATTGCTAAATGTTGTGTGCATACAGTCATTGAGATGGCGGCCTTTCTTTGATGCCGGCAAAGCGACCCAGTGAACTCTAATGCGGTCGTACTGCAGGGGCGCTTCGGTGGCATGTCTTTGATGGCGGCGATGCGAACTGCTGACAAAAACGAGCTCTATATTTGTACTAAAAAAGCTGTTATTATTTTTATTTATGATAAAAAAGAAACGGAAAACATTAAAACCATCATTTTAAAGGTAAAATCGTTAAACAAAACAAAATTAGAGAAGAACAAATAATCGGCACTCGGGGATGGAAACCGGGTCGCCTGGGAACAAGTCCAACACTCTTACGACTGAGCTACGCGGACTCTCGCTTCAAAACTTTTGAACTCAAAATCTCGGGAATGCCTTGATCGATTTTAACACGAATTTCATATTCTGAAGTGTTTTAAGCGTCTCTATCGAATAAAAACATAAATAAAATTCAAATCTAAAAATTTGAAAAATTAAGGTTTTTCATTTCCTTCCGGTGACGACCGGAAGTGACGGCAGACGTTCGGATATGCGAAGGGCACTGCGGCCGTTCACTCTCTACCTTCTCTGAAAATTTGAACGTTCTATCGTAAATACTTTTTGAGAAAAATCGTGAACAAGCAAAAACGTAAAATCTTTAATATCTCGGTACCAGAAGAGACGATCAAAAAAAAGCCCGTGTACTTTTCTCACAAATTTTGTCATGAAAAAGATCTGAAAATTTCATGAAAATTGGCTGAAGCATTTTTGAGAAAACGTGACAGAAAAAAAAAGAATAAAAACTAGACACGATCTCGTTGCGAGCAACGAAGAGGTCTTCCATCCGATTTTAGAAGAGGAAATGACCTTGCCTTTTTCTTCATCAACGAAACATATCAGGGAAATGCAGATGTGATCTAAAAGAGCGATGGATGAAGGATTATACACCCCGTTGGATCCCTAATTTGAAGGACCAGCCCCATGTTATTTCATATTAAATAAGAGGTCTTTTGACCTAATAACAGGTCTAAAGACCTGTCATAAAAAGAGACCGAAGAAAAAAGGGTCTTCCTTTGTAAACGGAAGACCCTAATAACAAAAAGAATAGAAGGGTGTTTCGCTGAAGACGGAAGACCCTAATAATAAAAGACTGTTTTTGTCTAAATCTTAATTGGAGAGTGTTTTAACTTGTACTACAGTCCAACAACCCATTTATGTAGAATATTTTAGTTAGAAAATTTAATAAAAAGGAGAGAAAGAAATAAAGAGAAAGAACAAATCTTGGCTCCGGCGAGATTAGAACACACTGCCTTGGCAGGTGTCTCAAAACATGGCTGACGCGTAATAATTCCCGAATTTGTATTTGAATTTGGGGCGTTTCCACCCGGGAGAGGAGCTGAGTTTTTGTATGAGATGAAAAACAACATGTAAGATGTCTGATATTCAGGTTTGATAACAGTGCGAGGTCATTTGAAATATTGATGCGTGTTTGTGTATGGAGGGGGTGAAAAGACCCGAGCTTGATTTTCGCCGTAAATAAATCGAAAAAGAATTTTGATGTGTGGATCTCGGATTCGTTTAACAACAATTAGGAGAGGTCCTCAAACAATGACTGATGCATTTTACCCATGTATTTCAGTGTTGAGAAATTTTTTTCGTGTCGTTTACTATTATGTTTGACTGTTTTATTTCAGCAGGATTGATGAAATCTTAATAAATGTAGAAATAACGAAATCAGTAAACCCGTAAAATTATTCGGTAAAAATTTGATGACAGTAATTTCCACAGTTGTAACATTCATATGTAGTTCACATGCTATCGTAGATACAGACTAAACGGAAAAGAAGAAATTTACATGCAACAGAAATATTACGCGGCTGCTTACATCCCATGTACTGTGTAAATTTTAGGTCCCCGTACAGGCTATACCCGCCATTTGATCTCAGGAATTTCTTCTTAATTGTTCAATCCGCTGGGCATTTGGCAGACAATAAGAATGGGGTCCGAGGTACATTTACATAAAATTTCATTGGGTTTTAGTAAGGGGCTCGGGAGTTAGAATTTTTTTTCTACAGTACATGTCAAGCACGCCAATCGAAAATCAAATGCCCAAAAATTCATAACTCTCTTAAAAATGAACAAATAGGTCTGGTCATTAGTACAGTAATCTAGAATTGAACTATGTTGAAAATAAAGGTTCAAGTTGAACTATCCAGTAAAATCATGCCAGAAAAACTAAATGATTTTGTGAAAAGGAAGGAGGGGTGGGGGGGGGGGGGGGGTGGGGGGGGGGGGGGGGTGGGGGGTGGGGGGGGGGGTCAGTGCGTGTACTGTGTGAATTTAATTTCCACGTATAATACATAGGATATAAGCACCGTTTAATCTCAAGAATTTCGTCTTAATTGTTCAATCTGCTGCATTTATGACAAACAATAAGAATGGGGTCTGAGGTTCATTTTCACGAATTTTCATTATGATTATGATTGTACAGTAATCTAGAATGGTAATTAGTTGAAATTAAAGGCCCAAGATCAAAGATCAAGTAAAATCGGGCCAGAAAAACTAAATGTTTTTATGAATTGGGAGGGGGGGGGGGTCGGTCGGTGACTTCTATATTAAACGTAGAATATTAGTTTCTAAATATCACATATTACACAATTTCTAAATAAAATACATATGTTAGAACAATGTATAAGCGTTTTTTGAAAGTTGTAACTATTGATTTTTTTTTACATCTATTTATTCTTTGGCTTAAACACTCATAAACGGGTGGTCAGTTTTCAAAACCTTGTCGCAGTCACCCGTTCGTTTGTATAGTTACGTGTATAGAAGTTTTTCTTAATCTCAGACAGGCAACAGATTTGTATCAGTATATAGACATGCACAAAAAAAAGGAAAAAGTGCACCATCTTTAATAAAAATGACTTTTTAGCGTTGACTTCCAATCAGTAAGAAGACAATCATTAAACAATGAATTTCAAATTATTTGAATCCATAGACATTATCCCGTAACTTGATATAAAATATGTATAATTTTTGGACGCCAATGTACATTTAGCTTCTATCCAATTTACTCCATGTTACCTGTACTAGTTCTTATTCAAATGCTAAAACATTTGTACGAGAGAGAGAGAGAGAGAGAGAGAGAGAGAGAGAGAGAGAGAGAGAGAGAGAGAGATTACATAGTGTTTTATAATGTTCAGGAAATCAATATATAAGCAACCTATTTCAATAAACGCATGTATACATGCATTTGTGTATCTATATATAGGATTAAATACTAAACAGTCCTCCTTTTAAAGCCGAGTAGAATAACGTGGGTGCATTGCTAAATGTTGTATGCATACAGTCATTGAGATGGCGGCATTTCTTTGATGCCGGCAAAGCGACCCAGCGAAGTCTAATGCGGTCCAACTGCAGGTGCACTTCGGCGGCATGTCTTTAATGTCGGCGATGCGACGAGCGTCGGAATTTAGAGAGCTGCTGACAGAAAAGAGCTCTATATTTGTACGGAAAAAAAGCCGCTATTTTTTTTTCTATTTTTGACAAAAATAAAACGGAAAACATTCAAATCCATCATTTTATGGATAAAATCATTAATCAAAACACAAAAAAAAGAGAAAAAAGATTCGGCACTCAGGGACTGAACCCGGGTCGCCTGGGCACAAGTCCACCACTCTAACGACTGAGCTACGCGGACTCTCGCTTCAGAATTTTGGAGTCCAAAATCTCAACAATGCGTGGACCGATTTTAAAACAAATTTCATATTCAGAAGTTTTGAGAGCGTCTCTATCGAATGAAAAAATGAAAAAAATTCAAATCTAAAAAAGTAATAAATTAAGGTTTTTCATTTCCTTCCGGTGACGACCGGAAGTGACGGCGGACGTTCGGACATACGAAGGGCACTGCGGCCGTTTACTGTCTAACTTCTCTGAAAATTTGAAAGTCCTAGCTTGAATACTTTTTGAGGAAAATCGTGAACAAGCAAAAACATAAAATCTTTAATATCTCGGTACCGGAAGTGACGACTCTAAAAATCTCACGTAATTTTCTTACACATTTTGTCATAAATAAGATCTGAAAGTTTCATGAAAATCGGCTGAAGCATTTTTGAGAAAACGTGACAGAAAAAAAAATTAATAATAATAATAACTAGACACGATCTCGTTGCGAGCAACGAGGAGGTCTTCCGTCCGATTTTTAGAAGAGGAAATGACCTTGCCTTTTATCTTCATCAACGAAACATATCAGGAAATGCAGATGTGATGTAAAAGAGCGATGGATGAAGGATTATACACCTGTAGGATCATTAATTTTAAGGACCAGTCCCATTTTATTTCATATTAAATAAGAGGTCTATTGACTTAATAACAGGTCTAATAACCTGTAATAAAAAGAAACCGAAGAAAAAAAGAGGGCCTTCCTTTGTAAACGGAAGACCCTAATAACAATAAGAATAGAAGGGTCTTCCGCTGAAGACGGAAGACCCTAATAATAAAAGACTGTATTTGTCTAAATCTTAATTGAAGAGTGTTTTTCAACTTGTACTACAGTCCAACAACCCTTTTATGTTGATTATTTTAGTTAGAAAATTAAATAAAAAGCAGAGAAAGAAATAGAGAGAAAGAACAAATCTTGGCTCCGGCGAGATTAGAACACACAGCCTTTGCAGGTGTCTCAAAACATGGCTGACGCGAAATAATTCCCGAATTTGTGTTTGAATTTGGGGCGTTTTCGCCCGGGAGAAGTTTTTGTATGAGATGAAAAACAAAGTGTAAGATGTCTGACTATTTAGGTTTGGTAACAGTGCGAGCTCATTTGAAATATTGACGCGTGTTTTTGTCTGGAGGGGGGTGAAAAGACCCGAGCTTGATTTTCGTCGTAAATAAATCGAAAATAGAATTTTGAGGTGTGGATCTCGGATTCGTGTAACAACTATTAGGGGAAGTCCTAAAACAATGACTGATGCAGTTTACCCATGTATTTCAGTGTTGAGAATTTTTGTTCGTGTCGTTTACTATTATGTTTGACTGTTTTATTTCAGCAGGATTGATAGAATCTTTATAAATGTAGAATTAACGAAATCAGTAACACGTAAATCTATTCGGTAAAAATTTGATGCAGTAATTTCCACAGTTCTAACATTCATAAGTAGTTCACACGCTATCGTAGATTCAGACTAAACGGAAAAAAAGAAATATACATGCAACAGAAATATTACGTGGCTGCACAGGGGCCAAGCCCATTTCAACATTAATTTCAAAGAAACCATACATAAAGAAAGAGGTCGAACTCTGACCCAGATAGAAAACTACCAGCTCGCTTCAAAATCCTAAAAAATCAATTAATCTTTAAAACACTCGCAACATGCATGTATTTTTCATAAAAGTAATGTCTGAGATACACTCCTGCCGAATTTTAAGTTGTGGCACTTATGCGGCGTTTTTCCTTTGATGACTGGTGTACAATAATTTCCAATACTTGTCTTTCACCCGAGTAGGCGTGGCTTATCACCGTACAATAACTTTAGAATTTACAAGTTATTGTTCTGTATGAAAGAGGGCATGGTGATAGTACCGTACAATAATTTTTGAATTATTGTACACTGAAAAAAAGAAGAAGCAAACTTCCACAAAACTTATGCTTTAATCAATTTCAAAACAACTCTAAACTCAAATTCTTCTCCATAAACACCTGAACTGCTGCTGAACGTTCTTGTGTAATTTTTAACACAGACAACATAAAATTCAACAACAAAAATGAAAAAAAAAATACGTTTCGTTTAGTTTAACAATCTATCTGGCTACTAACTATACTTTAAAACTGAAACGTAACGTTGCAGTTTTTAAATTATCCAAACGGGAATTTAGGCCTCTTGCTCATGGGCTCCTCTTTACTATGGGCAGTTGCAGATGTTTCCGGAAAAACGGAACACTCGGAGATGATCCAATTCTGTTTCGTACTCTGCAAGCGTCTACGTAACGCTCATGTTCAGTAATCCGTCGAAAGCTTCCATTTCGTCACAAACTTGAGATGATGTCAAGTCGTCGATCTTTTCAATTTTGAATTCATCCTCAAGGAAATCTACGTCCATCTGTCAAAGCGGTCCAAACTGAAATGCTGCGCGAAAAATGCAGCTCGTGAAAGTAGGCGTGCCACAAATCATTTGCTGGACCAATCGTCATACAATAATTGCTGTATCTTTAAATGAAACGGGGCCGTGACCTCGTGCCCTTGCGGGCACTCGTCACGCCTCCGTTTCATTTCTAGATACAGCAATTATTGTATGACTATTAGTCCAACAAATATAACTTGATGGGTCTTACAATAGGGGAGATATACGCATTATTCTCTCGAAGTCGCCAGTTTATTTTTACTCGGACATTTACCGGTCCAGAGCTCACGATGGGATTTTGCCTATGACAACAGCAGTATTGCAACAAGTCGAGAAACATTTGCAATAATCTTTTAAAATCTTACATCAAACGCAATTTATGGATTTACTTTTTACTTTTAAAGTTTTCAGAAATAAAATATATAAAATGCCATAACATGTACATGCTAAACACTACATATGTATGATGAGAGAGAGAGAGAGAGAGAGAGAGAGAGAGAGAGAGAGAGAGAGAGAGAGAGAGAGAGATTAATCAGAAATCGATTTGATCAGAGACATAAATAACATTTACGTCTCTGATATGATAAAGAAATTTATAATTGTTTTATCTGCTTTTTCATATGTATTATATTTCTTTTTGTCTCAAGTTTTTCTTTGCCGACAATAACTGCATAATAAAAAATTCTGGTAAGTCAGCAAATAAAATAACCTACATCATTAGAAATATAGTAAGATTATTTATTCCCCATTTTCCCGAATCCAAACTATACCCAAGTGTTATGTCTAAATGACCAATGTTAAGCATTCAGTTGATAATAAAAATCGGTTTTTTTTAAATCCCAGACAGTCAATAGATTTGTTATTAAATCATTGAACAGTGAATTTCAAAAAATAACATCCGTAGACAATATCCCGTAACTAGAAAAAAATACGTATTTACTTTTTTTGACGTCAAATGTACATTAGCCTCTAGCCTCATTACTCCATGTTACCTGTAGTAGATCTTTTAGAGAGAGAGAGAGAGAGAGAGAGAGAGAGAGAGAGAGAGAGAGAGAGAGAGAGAGATTTTAGTGTTGAGGAATTCAATATAAACGCAACATTTGTCAATAAACGCATGTATACATGCATACATGTACATATCTAAATGTTTGAATAAATACAAAACAACCTTTCATTTTAAGCCATGTGAAATACTAAAAACGTTGGTCCATTGCTAAATGTTGTGTGTATACAATCATTGAAATGGCGGCATTTCTTTGATGCCGGCAAAGCGATCCAGTGAACTCTAATGCGGTCAAACTGCAGGGGTGCTTCGGCGGCATGTCTTTGATGCCGGCAATGCGACAATCGTCCGAATTTAGCGAGCAGTTGACAGAAAAGAGCTCTATATTTGTACTGAAAAAAAGCCGCTATTATTTTTATTTATGACAAAAAGAAAACGGAAAACATTCAAATCCATCATTATAAAGATAAAATCGTTAAACAAAACACAGTTAAGCAAGAACAAATAATCGGCACTCGGGGACTGAACCCGGGTCGCCTGGACACAAGTCCACCACTCTAACGACTGAGCTACGCGGACTCTCGCTTCAGAACTTTGGAGCCCAAAATCTCGAGAATGCATGGATCGATTTTAAAACAGATTTCATATTCAGAGGTTTTTAGAGTGTCTCTATCGAATAGTAACATAAAAAAAATTCAAGTTCAAAAAATTGAAAAATTAAGGTTTTTCATTTCCTTCCGCTGACGACCGGAAGTGACGGCAGACGTTCGGATATGCGTAGTACACTGCGGCCGTTCACTCTCTACGATCTCTGAAAATTTGAAAGTTCTATCTTAAATACTTTTGGAGAAAACTCGTGAACAAGCAAAAACATAAAATCTTTAATATCTCGGGACCGGAAGTGACGACCAAAAAAATCCCACGTACTTTTCTTACAAATGTTGTCATAAACAAGATCTGAAAGTTTTATCAAAATCGACTGAAGCGTTTTCGAGAAAACGTGGGAGAAAAAAAAAATAATAATAACTAGACACGATCTCGTTGCGAGCAACGAGGAGGTCTTCCGTCCGATTTTTAGAAGAGGAAATGACCTTGCCTTTTATTTTCATCAACGAAACATATCAGGAAATGCAGATGTGATCTAAAAGAGCGATGGATGAAGGATTATCCACCCTGTAGGATCCTTAATTTTAAGGACCAGTCCCATTTTATTTCATATTAAATAAGAGGTCTTTTGACTTAATAACAGGTCTAATAACCTGTAATAAAAAGAAACCGAAGAAAAAAAAGAGGGTCTTCCTTTGTAAACGGAAGACCCTAATAACAATAAGAATAGAAGGGTCTTCCGCTGAAGACGGAAGACCCTAATAATAAAAGACTGTTTTTGTCTAAATCTTAATTGAAGAGTGTTTTTCAACTTGTACTATAATTAGTTGAATTTGTACTATAATTAATTATACTTAGTACAGTAATCTAGAATGGTACTTAGTTGAAATTAAAGGCCCAAGATCAAAGATCAAGTAAAATCGGACCAGAAAAACTAAATGATTTTATGAATGGGGGGGGGGGGGGTCGGTGACTTCTATATTAAACGTAGAATATTAAATTCTAAATGTCACATATTACACAATTTCTAAACAAAATACATATGTTAGAACAATGTATAAGCGCTGTATAAGCCACTGTACCATTGATTTGAAATTTAAAAATCTCAAAATCTTAATAATGATTTTTTCTTTGATATTTACTTTTATTCTAATATATGTATAGCATTAACATTAGGTACATGGAGATGAATGCAACAGGTCAAAACGTTTGAAATGGGCGGGAACAAATTGACGCGGACGTCTGGTATATGAAGCGTATTTTCAATCCACCTCAGCATTTTTAATTTGCTATATAAGTTAATAGAAAAACATTTTATTTCATCAATAATAGTGATTTTATTTTATCAATAGTAATCGGATCCCCATCCGAGAGAGATTATACGCAGGGCAAAGCATATTGTCCGATGACTCGTCAAAAGTCTGAAACCAAGTGAGGGCGATTTTGAAACGGGGTTTATTCCCAGGGGAGAATAATTAATTCAAATTCCGATTTAATGAATTAATACATATATTATACCCATATAAAAATGTTCGCTAGGCTAATTTATACGGATATGCACATTCATTGTTTATTTAGCTATAATGAGAGAGAGAGAGAGAATTATTGACCCCGCTGCCTAATCACTAATCCCGCTTTTGGGCGAACATGTACATGTTTATAGACTTTTGTAAATAAATCTAAACTTTATAAGACTGATTGTAAATGATTGTAATCCCAATCCACCCTGCCGTAATGATTTTTATAAATCAAAAGTGAATAATCAGACTCTTTGTTTCAACAGTGTATATCAACGATCAGTGTTTACATCTGTTAATACATAGCCCCAAACACAGATACAAGGGTGGTCAGTTTTCACACCGTATTGCAGTCACCCGGTTGTCAGAGAGAGAGAGAGAGAGAGAGAGAGAGAGAGAGAGAGAGAGAGAGAGAGAGAGAGAGAGAGAGATTTCATAGTGTTTTATAGTGTTCAGGAAATCAATATATAAGCAACATATGTCAATAAACGCATGTATACATGCATGCGTGTATCTATATAGTTATGTGAATAAATACTAATCAGTCCTCCTTTTAAAGCCATGTAGAATATCGTTGGTGTATTGCTAAATGTTGTGTGCCTACAATCATGGAGATTGCGGCATTTCTTTGATGCCGGCAAAGCGACCAAGTGAACTCTAATGCGGTCGTACTGCAGGGGCGCTTCGGCGGCATGTCTTTGATGGCGGCGATGCGAACTGCTGACAAAAACGAGCTCTATATTTGTACTAAAAAAGCTGTTATTATTTTTATTTATGATAAAAATAAAACGGAAAACAATAAAAACCATCATTTTAAAGGTAAAATCGTTAAACAAAACAAAATTAGGGAAGAAAAAATAATCGGCACTCGGGGATGGAACCCGGGTCGCCTGGGCACAAGTCTAACACTCTAACGACTGAGCTACGCGGACTCTCGCTTCCGAACTTTTGAACTCAAAATCTCGGGAATGCCTGGATCGATTTAAACACAAATTTCATATTCTGAAGTGTTTTAAGCGTCTCTATCGAATAAAAACATAAATAAAATTCAAATCTAAAAATTTGAAAAATTAAGGTTTTTCATTTCCTTCCGGTGACGACCGGAAGTGACGGCGGACGTTCGGATATGCGAAGGGCACTGCGGCCGTTCACTCTCTACCTTCTCTGAAAATTTGAAGTTTCTATCGTAAATACTTTTTGAGAAAAATCGTGAACAAGCAAAAACGTAAAATCTTTAATATCTCGGTACCGGAAGTGACGATCAAAAAAAGCCCGTGTACTTTTCTTACAAATTTTGTCATGAATAAGATCTGAAAATTTCATGAAAATTGGCTGAAGCATTTTTGAGAAAACGTGACAGAAAAAAAAAAACAATAAAAATAATAGTGAAAAAGAAACAAAGCAATAACAATAAGGTCTTCCGTTGGAAACGGAAGACCTTAATAAAAGAGGAAAAGAAACAAAGCAAAAACAATAAGGTCTTCCGTTTTCAACGGAAGACCTTAATAATAGTGAAAAAGAAACAAAGCAATAACAATAAGGTCTTCCGTTGGAAACGGAAGACCTTAATAAGGTCTTCCGTTTTCTATTTTCAAATATTCATTAATAAAAATGAAAAGAAAGAAAAAAAATACAATCAAATGGTCATCTTTTTAGTTGTATTTATACAAACAGAATACCAAGTTCCTAGTTTTATTAGAATTGTCATCGCACATATCAACGGAAGAAAAAAAATGTGGGAATAAGTACCAGATAATTAAAAAAATTGTTAGAATTTTGAAATTAAAGATTTCAAGTAATTAAATTAAAATCAAGAGGAGAAAAATGTGTGCTATTAGACATTTTAAAGAACTCTGTATTTATCTTGCAACTTTACAAATTACATAAATGTACAATCTAATTGTTGTTACAAATTTTTGTTACAAATACAAAACACCTTAAAGGGGCATGGTCATGGTTTTGGTCAGATTCTATTTTTTATATTTTTATCATTTACAATGCTTTAGAAATGCATTTCTAACGATCACACTAAATTTGAGAGTCATTCGTAGAGTTATAAGGAAGATAAAGGGCTCACAATTCTTTGTCATGTAAACAATGCTCGTGCCCTGTTTTTTTTTTTTTTTTTTTTTTTTTTTTTTTAACAAAGGTTCAATATACCTGTAAAAAATCTTTTTCTTGCTTATTTGTCTATCTTTTTATTTATTTTAAGCAGAGAAAAACGTTTAACACATTCGTTTTAGGTTTAAAACTGAAATTTTTACTTAAAAGTTCAAAATGTAAACAAACGCTTTATTTACATAGCGAAGAATTTCCAGCTTTGTAACTTGCTTGTAACTCAACAAATGACACTCAAATTTCGGTTGCCTTTTAAAAATGCCTTTCTGAAGCATTGTAAATATTAAAATCGGAAAAATAATTTTTGACCAAAATCGTGACCATGCCCCTTTAATAAAACGTTAGTAAATATAAGGAATAAGAAGTCATTTTTTGATAAAGCAAATTAAGCCAAAATGGATTTATGATAAATTTGATCACACCCTGACCGAAATTATCGCCTCATAATATTCAAAGAATGATTCCTTATATTTATATAACTTTAATCCAGTGTACGATTAAATATTCAAATAAGAATAAGCAAACCCCGCTGCCGCCCCAGTTATACGCTATTTGAAGTTACTGGTTATACAGTACAAAATCGATACATAGTGTTATCACAGGCAAAGACACTGGAAAATGTAATGATATTGAAATAAAATACATGTGTATTTTAATATCAGCCAAAATCATTAGAAAGCAATTTTTCTTGGCCTTTGTTTAAATATAAAATATACAAGTTGGATAGAATTTCAGTTAATTAAAAAAAAAATCCTGCGTTTTTTTTGTATGTCTTGTGATAGTTTTCAAAAAATTATGTGACGATTTAGTTTTTTTTCTATATATTCAGAGTTCAAATTGTGTTATGTTTTTATTGATAATTATAATTTAACAAAAATATATGTAAAACATGTAGTACATGCATTTTCTCTTTTTTCCTAGACATGGCTTCTGTCAATATTTGTCCAAAAACTGAAACAGAGGTTCTTATTGCATCGAGAAGACTAGGATGTAACAATCATACAAATGATAGAGATCCATATATGTGTATTCCCAATAAGGAAAAAACATCCTTGGTAGAATTCTGTTATAATTCAGTAATGGGAATTCATGAAAAAGGTAAATGATTAGCTTAATTATTTAAAATGAGTTTATTTTTACATGTACAATCAAACTTTAATAAAATTAATATGCTTTACGGTGCGACCGCTGGGGCGAGCGCAGCATGTGATCAAATAATGAATTATGATAAATCAATAAAAATAAAAGTATCAACGTAACGTAAATGAATTTATATGCAAAATAAAATATAAACATGCCTATTTTTTCTAGTAAATTTTCATTATTCATTATTTATAAGATTGTTTATTTATTTACATAGAATTTATCTCTGATACAATGTTGTTGAATAATAACGATTTTAACATAATGTATATTGCAGTTTATTTCCTTTTTTTCTTGCAGCATAATTTTTTCTTAAACTTACATATAAAAAATTGATTATCATAGTGTCCCTCACCCGTTTTAAAAAAAGAATAATTTACGTATAAAAAAAAAATTTGCTGATCATATAAGAAAAACGGTTTTGGACCCCCCCCCCCCCCGGGAGCATGTAATAAATGTGAAAATAAAGATACCATTGAGCAGTTAGAGAGCTAAATGCATACTAAGCACTCACCATTCCTCATCCGGATTAGAATGTCCCTTATTTTAAGAATTTCTTTTTCATTTTGCTTGTAAATATTTTTGTATGATGCTGCCGCGCCCCCTTTTAAAAAACGTTCCTGGAAATTACTGTAAATTATATGAATAAAATAAATGTGAGCATTCATCCAAATGAGAGCAAGTTACAACTAATTCCTATCTAAAAAAAAAGATGTCCCCATTCGTTAGCTTTGCAAGATTTTGAGAAGATTATGGTTTTTATACTTCAGCAGATTTAAAATAACTACTTAGAGTAATTTCCCCTTATTGTGACGTCAAAGTTCACGTCGGTCAAGTGTCGTCTGTCTCTTTGAAAACACCCTGAAAAAAAAACTAAGTGATACTGTTTCGTTTACTTAAAAAGCAACTTAAAAAGGTATCAAGTCTAGTGAGATCAACCGACATTGATAAATTGCATTGTGGGTCGAAATTTACTGACTTTATTGATAGTATTTTGACCATGTAGCAAGTCTTCATCTTTTATTTTTATTAAACATAGCAACGCAACGTTGAACCATATGCATATACTATTACGTCACAAAATATATACAATATGACACATAACTATTCACACATTGATTAATACCAATTTTGTAGGCTTAAAATACATGTACCTAGGTTTTAGTAAAAACAATATTTTTACTGTTTCTCTTAATAAAAAAAAAAAAAAAAAAAAAGGACTACAGCTTTTATCGGTCTTTTAATCGTTAAATCATATCTAAAAAAACACAACTAATTTATCAATCAGAATATATTTGGAAGTGTCGAACCGTCTTAATTTTTTGAGGTATTTAAAACAAAGTTAAGCAAGATCAACGTGGAAAGGCTTGTAAATAAGTTAATATTTTTCAATAATTTGCGAATGATTTTTAAAATAATTATTTCTTTCTTATACTTTCAAAATAGGTATATCGTTGAATACGCAGACATGTTTACATTATTGCATCATATGATTATTACGCAGTTTGAACAAAAAAATGTACATATTACATATTATTTATATTTTGCATGATGAACCAAATTTCATGCATAAGTAATTAGGATATGAATTGTTATTTATTAGTAGTACATGTATAAAAAAGATATTTGACTGAGATGTCATATCATAGTATTATGTGTACTTAAAATTAAATAACGTCGAGATTTAATAAAATAACAATAATTATATTATTCATCATTCACAGGAAATTGTCTTGAAGCCAGTGTAGGAATGGTTACTGAATACAGCTGCAAGAATTTCTCATATGGATGCCCGGACAAAACCTTTTTTAAAGATGAGTTTTATAAATGTAAGTAACAATAATTATGCAATGCGCAGGGTGTTAAGGAAGTATATGAGCAATTTAGCGTCTATTCTGACTGTTATATTCAAAACCGTGAGATAAATAACTGTTTTGAATCAGATCAAAAACTTATTATCATCCTTTGAAATAGATGTTATTGCAATAAAATTGGGTAGTACATTACTGCCATCTCAGTGTATTATCATGTTAAAGCTATAAATAGATTACGAATATTCCTTACTAATAACATAAAATGAGATAGAACAACAGTACCCTGTGCTTTCCACAAAACAGTGAATATATCAAGTGAAGGTAAAACATCTCAGTTTTATCAGAACCACTGCTAAAATCCTATATTCTTTTTAATTAAACAGTCATTTATCCGGGTCTCTAAAAACCTTCCAGTCGGCATGGAAAACGGTATGCTGCGTCAAAACAACACATGGCACAGTATTCTATCAGCACTTATCAATTTGAACATTGATTAAACTATCGATACATGTATAAATTGAAGTTTAATGATATACGGGGTAGTTTGTTCAAGTCGGATTTTTATATCATAAACAACGACAAAGGAAAGCCTGGCCGAAAAATAAAAGAAATTCACATACGTTTTATCGAATAATTGATAAAAGCTAACATCTCTCAATGTAGATGTATTTTTTTGTTTCATTCTCTATAAATTGAACTAAAGTATTTTATAAGAGTTTTTTTGTTACTTATATTTTAAATCTGTTTGTTTTTGGTCTACGTTCGTTAGTTAAATATTTGAATAGGTACACTGATTTGCCAAACGTATTGCAACAAACATGGCTGACGTCATCACAACTTTGCTTGCTTCAAATTTTATTTTTGTTACTGACGCTAAATGAGGCATATTCGGAGCATGCATAGTATCGGGGGGGGGGGGGGGGGGGTTGAGGGGGGGTTAATTATATGGGGAATGATTTATATAAGGAACCGTTTCTGATTCCCATAAGCAGGCGATACTCGGTGCAGAAACTAATGTAAAGAATATGTCGAAGGAAAAGCGAGAACTGTCAACAGATTTAAAGGAGCGGGTCGTGTTATCAAATTAAAAAGGATTTAACAACAACAAAGTGAGTGAATTATTGGGTATATTGGCTAAAATATACTATTACTCTCATTCGTCTTACTAGAGAGAATTTAAGGCTGAGACTGCCGGTTTCTCCTTGGGGTCAAACATTAATTAATAAAAAAGAGTTCATGTAAACTGACATAGAATATCAGTATTTTGTATACTTTGTATGTAAAAAGTACTGCCATATAAAATCCGATTTGAATTTTTTCATTTTGTAAATAAATGAAATATACTTATTTAGAGAGTACTAAAAAATAATACAAATTACAGTAAAGCCGTTGCATAGCAACGAGTGGGTCCTCCGTTAATAGCGAAAATAAAGTTGGAAGTTTCTGTAATTGCTAGTGCTCTCGAGCGGTACCAATGGTTTTTGAAAATGTTCACCTTGAAATTGAAATTACAGTAGATACATAATGATTAAGGAACAGTCAATGACCTATGCCATTGCCGATGTGAATCCCACTCTAGAGGTGAGACCCAACTTCAGCACAATTCCAATACACCACTGTGCATTCCTATTGTTAAGGTACCTCACTACACCCAGGCTTATACTGTTTAAGATAGTACGTCACAAGATGGCGATTTAAATATTTTATTAAACTGTTTTTATCGCTCAATTTGCTTGTATATCATCGTAGCTCAATGGTTAAAGTATTGGACTTCTGAACCCGAGATCATGAGTTCGAATCCGCCTGGAGCTTTTGTTAATGTTAACTGAATCAAATTTTTGAAAATGTAATTTTTCATCCAAAATTGCATATTTTTTACCCATTAGACTTAAATACTTCTTATCCGTTATGATATATATCATTATCAAGTAGTTTTCTGCTGATTTGAGAAAATATTTCACGGTGTAGTGAGCCACCTTAACTAAGTTAATCGATTCAGAAACTTAAACCAATGTTATAGAAATCTGCTTGTGTGTTTTATGATGACTACAGCACTAGCTCACCAATCTTTTTAAAAGATAAGCTTGTAAGGAAAATCAATAAAAAGTGGGGGAAAAAAACTTGAAAGCCCCTTGGCACGACTAAACAAAAAAAAACCCGAATGATTTTACGAACGAATAAACAAAAATCTCAAAAATTTTCAACACGACTTAGTAAAGACTTATTGAAAAATGAATTTTGAGCCCCCTGACCCCAAATTTAAGGGGCCAGCCTCTTTTTTGACATCAAATAATATATCTCGTAAGTATAAACAACATTTGCTCTACGTGTCTTAGCAAACATTTTTACACAAACATGTGCAGTTTAACACATATCTATGTTTTATATACCTTTAAACATTTGAAATGCATGATAAATAATTATATGTCGTGAATATCATTACGCGCTCGCTATGACCAGTTTTTTTTTTACTTTCAATATCTGGTCATGACCATATTTTCACATGTTTGAGGTTGGCAAGTATGGTAGGAATGCCTGTCACTCTCCGATAATGTTTGGCAATGCAGGCACTCAGCATGGTTTTTAAAAGGTATAGCATATTAATCCGAAATCTTGACAAGCAAATAAAAGAATGAATTCTCAAATCTTCAAAATCGTAGTCCGCGGTGGTTGTAGAGATTGTGAGGCAGCTCTAACTTCTATTATTTGATAGAAAAGAAAAAGGGACGGGGAGGAGGGGCAGAGCACCCTCTAAATCAAAAATCCTTATCGCCACTTTAGTGCGAAACGAAGAAAGAATCTCTGATTTACAATAATTTCTATTATATCACATACTTTTAAACCGTTTAAAGACACATCTATTCACTTATTGACTAATTTGTTGTATGTATATTTTCATTGATCATAACATATGTTCATTTGTATCAAGAAATGATTTCCAAGAAAAGATATTACATAATTATACCCCCGCTCCGAAGGAGAGGGGGTATACTGTTTTACCCTTGTGTGTCTGTCTGTCCGTCCGTCTGTCTGTCTGTCCGTCTGTCTGTCCGTCCGTAACAAAAATTTCTGTCGCATTTATCTCAGCAACTATTTATCGCAGATGCTTGAAATTTTAACACAGTGTTTGTTAAGGCATGCCATATCGTGGGATGTATTTTTGTACCAATCGGACGTCAACTTCCTGTTAAATGACGACTTTGCTTATTTTTTAACCAAAATTTTCAAACAAATTTTCGTCAAAGATTTCTCAGCAACTGTTTATCGCAGATGCTTGAAATTTTTACACAGTATTTGTATAGGCATGCTATATCGTGGGATGTATTTTTGTACCAATCAAACGTCAACTTCCTGTTAAATGACGACTTCGTTGATTTTTTGCCAACATTTTCAAACAAATTTCCGTCAAAGAATTCTCAGCAGCTATTTATCGCAGATGCTTGAAATTTTAATACACTATTTGTTTAGGCATGCCATATTGTGGGATATATTTTTGTATCAATCGGACGTCAACTTCCTGTTAAATGACGACTATGCTTATTTTTTAACCAAAATTTTCAAACAAATTTTCGTCAAAGATTTCTCAGCAACTGTTTATCGCAGATGCTTGAAATTTTTACAGAGTGTTTGTTAAGGCATGCCATATCGTGGGATATATTTTTGTACCAATCGGATGTCAACTTCCTGTTAAATGACGACTTTGCTTATTTTTTAACCAAAATTTTCAAACAAATTTTCGTCAAAGATTTCTCAGCAACTGTTTATCGCAGATGCTTGAAATTTTTACACAGTATTTGTATAGGCATGCTATATCGTTGGATGTATTTTTGTACCAATCAAACGTCAACTTCCTGTTAAATGACGACTTCGTTTTTTTTTAGCCAACATTTTCAAACAAATTTTCGTCAAAGATTTCTCAGCAGCTAGTTTTCGCAGATGCTTGAAATTTTAACACACTATTTGTTTTGGCATGCCATATCGTGGGATATATTTTTGTATCTATCAGACGTCAACATCCTGTTAAATAATGACTTTGTTTATTTTTTGCCAAAATTTTCAAACAAATTTTCGTCAAAGATTTCTCAGCAGCTGTTTATCGCAGATGCTTGAAATTTTTACAGAGTGTTTGTTAAGGCATGCCATATTGTGGGATATATTTTTGTATCTATCAGACGTCAACATCCTGTTAAATAATGACTTTGTTTATTTTAGCCAAAATTTTCAAACAAATTTTCGTCAAAGATTTCTCAGCAGCTGTTTATCGCAGATGCTTGAAATTTTAACACACTATTTGTTTAGGCATGCCATATTGTTGGATATATTTCTGTACCAATCGGATGCCAGCTTTCTGTTAAATGTCGACTTTGCTTATTTTGCATATTCACATCAGAGCGGGGGTATCACTAGTGAGCATTGGCTCACAGATATCTTGTTTGTACAGTTTTAAGTTAGAGAATTTTTTTAATATTAACAAAGAAAAATGTATGGAATCATACCTATAAATAAGGAAATGGAGTGAAAGCCACAAAATCGATACAATCATTTTATAAGAGTTTTTAGATTACTTAAGAAATTATTATTTGTTCTGTTCTGGACTAATTTAGAGTTTCTAATAATTCACAATCCCCACTTTTTACACGCTAGATGTAATAGTAAAATATTATGCTGGGTTTTAGGTCACCTAAGTTACATCATACTACACAGATTCAATATTTTTTTTTACATGTACCAATGTTCATATAACATAAAATAAAATTTCTTGAAAACCACATATCTATATTACTTAATTGTAACTTTTTTTTAAAAGTGCCTATAATTTCAGGAGGCAACTGTGTCGCTAGTCTGAGAGTCATTCAAAGAAATAAGAAAAATTGCAGTACTCTGATGATTTCTATGGCGATCGACTTAAATGCATAACGTATTACATAACTTCTAAACATGAGAACAAATTACTATTATTCAAGATATTTGACTTTAAACTTTAAACTTATATTAACAATTGGCCACTGCAGTATCAGCTCCCTTCCAAGTGTATTTCAATTACATAACAATTGATGATCTCATTGAACTGCAGCCATAAATTACCTATGCCTATCTGTGTCCAGGGCTGTGTGCACTAAATTGACTCGAGATTTTCGGTCGCACAGGGCGATTAAATAAAACAGACTGGCCAAATAAACAAACAGATTGCAAAGTAAAACACATTCAGAGGAACTTTTAGATGTAAGGAGTCATCAAAAATTGATTTTCGACACATTTTAATTTTTATTAATTTTCTGTTCGCCAACTTTGAAGAAGAAAAAATCAGCTCGAGCTCCGGAGGTGGGGGAGGGACAGCACGGCAAAGAGTTTTTATGTAGCTCTTAATTCTGTGTGGTCGTTTGTTTCAATGAAACAAACGACCACACAGAATTAAGAGCTACAAAAATGATCAAGTGTCGGCTAGAATCATAACAAAACTTGTTTAAAAATTCATGTGAATATTCCGTAAAGGTGCTTGGTCCGGTTTTATACCAAATTTTATGCACGCTTTTAAACGATGGTTATGCTAAGTATATGTATAATAATAGGCATTGCAGTAGTTTTCCCAGTCAATTAAGCCAAATTTCAATGAAGAAAAATACGTACAAAATTTGCGAAGACCGTGAAAACTACGGAAGCTTTTACATGTACCAGCAATGCTTTTAACACATATCGTAAACAACAATTTAAAAGAAAATGATATAAAACAAGTTATAGTTACATGATGACACGAGAGCATGTACGGAATATATCGCCTCACTTTTTGGCACGAGGGGGCGGAGCCCCCGAGTGTCAAAAGGTGAGGCGATATATTCCGTACATGCTCGAGCTGTCAATCATGTAACTGATTTGTCCAATGTTTTTGGCACATTTTCCCGCCATCCGGTGATATTTTCACTTTTTCCCGCTTTCTGGTACAAATTAAATGCGCAGTTTCAGAAATTCGGTGGAGGAAGATGGACGTACTCGGCGACTCCGATGACTTGATTTTAAGCCAAGCGCTTGAATCTTTTGAAAACTTTGATGAATTGGACGAAAAAGATGTTGAATTTGGAAACTTTACTTTCGACGTTGATGAATTTTTAAAGGAGTTAGAAAAACAGGATAACATTAAAACTGAACAATATGACGTCAGAACCGACCCTCCGGAACGTTTCGGCAAACCAGTGAATTCTACAGAAATAAAGGAGCTTCACAAAAGTCAGGAAAGTACCAATACACGACGCAATACATCTTGGGGAGTTAAAGTTTTTGACGACTGGCGAAAATCGAGAAACGCTAATTCAGGTTTAGAAATGCAACTTCCTGATTTACTATCGTGCAGCTCACAAGATTTAGACCATATTTTGTCCTGCTTTGTGATCGAGTGCCGCAGGGCTGATGGTAGTCCATATCCACCTAAAACCTTGTACCAGTTGTGTGCTGCTATTTCAAGATTTATGCGAGATAATGAAATCGACTTAAATTTTCTTGACGGTAAAGATATGCGTTTTCGGAATTTCCGCAAAACATTAGATGCCCGAATGAAACAACTCGCCACGGAGGGAATAGGTGTGACAATTCGACAGGCGGATCCAATTTCCCCCGAAATGGAGAACGCGTTATGGGAAGGCGGACATCTGGGTATGAAAACTTCAGTTGCACTTACCAACACAATATTCTTCTACAACTGTAAATTATTTGGGCTCAGAGGTCTTGATGAACATCGTTCATTAGTGACGGAGCAGTTCAAGCTCGACAAGATTAGTGACAAAATGTTTATTACATTTTACGGTCGTACTTCCAAGAACTTTGCGGGGGGATTAAATCAGCGAAACCTAACTGCCAAGGAAGTAAAACACGACTGTGGACCCGACGGACCTCGGAATTTATTTCATGTGTACCAAACTTACATTGACATGGTTGGACCGGGAAGCATGTACCGTCGTCCATTAGCAGGTGAGGGACTGAAGTATTCCAAGCAGGTCATGGGAGTAAACAAACTCGGGAAAATCATCAAGGATATGTGTAGTGGGGCTGGCTTCCATGGGAATTTCTCCAACCATTCGGGCAAACGAACATGTGCTACAAATCTATTTCAATCAGGTAATATTTCTCTCTCTCTCTCTCTCTCTCTCTCTCTCTCTCTCTCTCTCTGGCGTAGTTTTTTAATTTTCTTTTGTATTCATAAATATTTATTTGTCAGGAATAGAGGAACAGCTTGTAATGTCCAGAACAGGACACAGAAGCACGGCAGTTCGGAACTACAAACGACCAAGCCAGGAACAACTTAGTGCAGTAAGCATGGCGCTAAATCCACCGAAATTGGGCTCGGAAGAAAACGAATGCGCGGCAGAATTCGAAGCCAATAATAGCAAACTTCCAAAGTTAATGGTTGATCCAATGCGCACCCCAATGATCAACATTACAAACTGTAATGTCCATATTTTTGATGCAGGAAACAAGTAGGCCTAATGTGTATATTGATCACGTAACATTTTAAAGAACTGTTCAGTTTTTGTTTCAAACTGTTAAAGAAACAGAACATTTCAATTTTAAATTTTCATTTTTTTTTCAATGTTTACAATTTGTTGAATAAAGTTTGTTGCCAGTATTGTGTGTTTTCTTTAGCCAATCGCCATGAGGGGGCGTATCTAATTAGTATGCAAAACTATCACATATGTGATATTCAAATAACAAAATTGTATGCGATATATCAGTCGAGAAACATCAAAGAAAAAAACACCGCACCATTGGACAATTTTTTTTAGAAGAAACTTCAATCCAAAACCAAATAATGATTAAAAGAAATTATTGTTCCATATTTTAATAAAAAATGAAAAACAAATATTGAACGAATATTTCTATGTAACTGTAGATGTGTACAAAATAAACACATTATTATCCATAGAGGCTACCGCAAGAAATTTGTTGAGTAGATTTTGTTTGTTACTCGATTTTACTGAAACGCAGCTGTGAATGTTAAAATTTGAAGCATATACATAATAAGTAGGTCCTTGTTGATAATGAAAAATATTCTTGCACTTATCGTTCAGTTAAAGGAAAACAAGACGTGAATGGAAAAACATGTCAAAATCCCGCATTTGCGAGAATGTTTTTATTACTGAAACGGGGAATAGTCCCCGTTTAGCGTAAACATTCCTCAATAGGGTAACTGTGTCCAACCTGATTTTGCTTAAGTTAAAAACATGTTAATTTTAGACATGCCGGGTAATATCGCGGCCTTGTATTTCATTTAATCTTTTTTAATGTTCTAATTCACCCGTTCAAACGAACATAAAATATTTATAATAAAACCAAAACTCAAAACACCAATACATAGGAACAGCTCGCCTGCGCGAGTGCAACTGACTTTTTTATTACATCATACATGCATTCATGTACAATCAGCTTTCCGTTTCCCTTCACTCAACATTCTACAATATAAAAAACATATTATCAACATCGATATCACAAAAATAACAAATTGAGTGGGTGGTTGGGTGGGGGTCTGTTGCACGATAGGCAGCGAATTCTCCAATAACTTCTACTACTTTAAGCACGTGCCCAGGTAACTTTCGATTCGCCTGAGTAACTTAATTTACGACCAATCAGAGATGAGATATAAATATAACAACAACATTCAAACAAGTGTTACTTATATCATTTATAAATTTATTTATGTTCTAATTCAACCGTTCAAACGAACATAAAATACTGATAAACTAAAACTCAAAACACCAATATATAAGAATAGCTCGCCTGTGCAACAGACCTCGAGTATAAAGAAAGAACAAAAAATGTGTACAATCCGTATTAAATACCAAGATTCTTTACAGACATCTGAACATGTACATTTTCTGCGACAAAACCGTCTTTTGCAGATTCCGATTTCCAGCGACCATGTTTTTTAAAAATTCTGTCACAAACACCCTTATTAGCAGCTGCGGTATCACCTCCAGCTCGCAAACTATGTAACCAAAATTTTGATTTATCTAAACCGATTTCTTGGAGAGCTTTCTTAAAATATCTCTAGCTATTGAATAAGAATTTTTTTTTCACCTTTTAAAACATATGAATTCTTCTTTTTGATATAACTGATGGGCCGAAATAAGTACTCGAGACAATTCCGAGGTATTTGCGATCTGGAGATATCTTGTAAGCATTCTGACTGGACAAGCAACTTTATCAGTACGTGCTATAATAACTGAATTTCCCTCTCTAAAACAACCAGTCTTACTTTTTTCTATAAAAAGAGACATGATCTTCATTAAAAATAATACCTGATCATCTCATATTAAGCATTTTCTGAAATCCTTAAGAAACCAGCAAAACTTATCAAACACATTCAACAAATACGAATGTCAGGTAATTTACATGATTGGTTTCCGTAAACTACACACAATTTTCTTAATATGTCAGGAGTAATAGGTAGCGTTTTCCGTCCAATGATTCTGCTACATCCCTTTCTAACTGATTTTACAAGATCAGATGAATAGGGATCTAACATCCCCGCCAATCTATGACCCCGAAGCTTTCCCTAGGTTTCTGATATGAATCAAGTACTGTGCCGGTGTAATGAAGAATAATGACCCCCGTAGAATAATGACCGGGGGTCATTTTTCAACGTAGAATAATGACCCCCCCCTAGCTGAAGAATAATTGGATTTTTCTGAAGAAAAAAGACCCAGGGGTTACTTTTCTTCATGTTAAACATGAAGAAAAATGACCCCCATAGAAAAATGACCCCCCTGTAAACATAAAAAGAAATAGATTATCCCGTAAATAAATCGCTGTATATAGTTTTTCATATCCGTAGCAAGCACACACGAAATATTCACTCTTACATTGCCACAAATTGATTGTTTTAACAGTTACGTCACTTTTCTCGTCGACATACGGCGGGAAATGACGCAAATAAAGAAAGATTCATACACAATGAGGGTATTGTGTGATAATTTACGAACAATAATCATGAAAGAATAATTGTTGTAATAATATAAGCAATATTCATTGGTGAATGAATTGTCAATCTTAGAATGATACATGTATATATTTACATTCCACGTATATTTTGCATGTAAAGCTACTGCAGATATAGCACCATAACGCAGAAAGGGTACTAAAAGGTTAATTGACGAGTTTTAATTGTGACGTCACAAACGTTGAACGCTGATAAATACAACGTCACAATCGAAAATCAAAGATCACGCTTGTGGCTGTTACAGTGGCTCTTCCATTAATTTAAACTTACCCATAGGATAGTACAGTAATTTTGAGGTATAATTCGCATTTGCCTACAAGGCAAGAATGTAAAAAAAATGTAAATATAAGCATTAAATCCTTATTTTTTGAAAGATATAGTCTCATAACTGCAACGGTGTCTGCAAACAAATTTTCATAACGCGCTAACGCGCGTTATTCAATTTGTATGCACACACCGTTGCAGTTATGAGACTATATCTTTCAAAAAATAAGGATTCAATACTTAAATATCTTTATGGAAAAAAACTAAGGGGGCAGGTAACGTATGAATACTTCTTATTTACATTTCTTGAGGAAAGTGATTTTTAAAAAAATCATTTTGCGTTAGTTTTGTTTTCTTCTATGAATACATGGACATCGATATTCTAAACATTTGTTGTAATGTTGTATTTGTGATCATGAATAGACTTTATTCTTTTAAAGCAAATGTGTGAAGAGTACCTGACTATAGTAAATCTTAACAGATCATAAACACTGATCGATTATAATAAGAAAAGATTGTTTCTAAAAACGTTGATAAGAGGTTAGGGCCCATGTTAGGGGTTTATATCCCCCCCTTGATTTTGATCACACGATCTTTATTGTGTCCAAAGTAATAGTGGAAATCCTCAATGCAAGTAAAATATAGTAGAAGTAGAATATAGAAGATGCGACGGCGAAGCGCGAAGATGCGAAGACGAAAGTGCTAAGTTGCGAAGGCGAAGAAGTGATACTACTATCGCTTCGCCTTTGCAACTTCGCACTCTCGCCTTCGAATCTTCGCGCTTTCGCCTTTTTAGCTCACAGAGACGAAGTCAAGGGGAGCTAATGCTATACCCCCGGTGTCGGCGTCCGGAGCTGGTTAAAGTTTTTGTTGCAGCTCCTGTATCTAATTATTACTTGTCGTATCTTCACCAAACTTGCTAAATTCACCTAACCTGTATGGATGGTGTGTCTTATGATACTGATGCGCCTGACAGGCATGAAAGCTGAATCAGAGCCATAGGTTGAGGATGCTGGAGGAGGTGAAGGTTTTAATTGCTGTTGTCCTCTGATGATGATATCGTAGTTATTACTGGTCCTATCTTCACCAAATTTGCATGGATGGTGCGTCGTATGATACTGATACACCTGACAGGCTTGAATGCTGAATCTGAACCAAAGGTTTATGATGCTTGATGAGGTTTAGTTTTTTGTGAAACAGGTCACATGTTTTTTAGATGATAGCTTGCATAGTTGATTTAACTATATTATAAATGAAACGCAGAGGCTGCTTCAGATGCAGAGCCTGATCTCCATTATCAAGAAACCTGCTTCATAGATAGATGTGGTTGTTGTTAAATGATATAACATGATTCCTATGATATAGTATTGTATGATTTGAAACACTATTGTTTAATAGGAGAAAATATAATACCATATGTTAATTGTAAAACGGTATATGATACGATAAAATATTGTATCATTTTTTATATTTTATGATGTGATATTGTTTCATGATGTTGTTATGTATAGTATTGTATATTATGACACAATACTGTATAATATTGTATTGTATTATTAATTAATTATTTAATCACATGATACTATTATATATGATAATGCAATATATAATATTGCATCCTATGATATAATATTGTATATTCTATGATATTGTATCATACCGTTTTGTATAATATGATATTAGTTTCTGTAATATAGAATTATATCAAATAAAATTGTATATATGATATTGTAATATTATAAGATATCGTATCATACGATATTGTATAATATGATATTGGTTTATATGATATGTTATCATATCACATGAAATTGTATTTTATGATGTTGTAATATATAAATAAATATATTTTGGTATCATATAATACACTATGTATAATATAATTGTATTATATGATATTTTATTTTATCCCGTGATATTGTATCATTTGATATGATACATTATTGTATCAAATTATATTGTATCATATAATACAATATCATATTATATTATACAATATTATTACTTAGGTTACTTACTGACTCACTACGGAAATATATTGAGTTGATCAATCTCATAGATGGCGAGGCGAAGAATCCATGAATATCCAAGATTATAAAGGACGGTATTCATATAATATGATAAATGTGGTCTCATTTAGGTGATGCTCATAAAGGTGATGCCTCGTCTTGGTGAGCTTAGTAATCTGTGATTACCTATGTTTTATAATTGCGGAGAACTCTATCGTTTAAGGGTTCCGAGGCATATTGTGGATTTTTTTTTATAAAATTAAATTATCCAGGGGATAGGGTCAGGACCCCCTCTCCCCTTTAACTGTGTGAAATTATTGATATTAAATTTTCCGGGGGGGGGGGGGGGGACGGACCCCCTCTCCCCATCTAGATCCATGCATGAGCAAGGAGTGTCGCATAATTAAATTAGAATGTTACTGTGTTTGGTCCACTGTAAACAGACAGCTGGTAAGTGACACGAGTCTGGAAGTGCATGTACATTGTACATGTATACATTATGGTGGACATTAAATTTTATGTGGACTATAAAATGATTAGGCATAGCCAGTACTGGTAAACATATATGTCATATGTACACATAAAAATATTTATAAGGTAGCAAGGGACAGTTTCGAATAAAGTACCCGTCAATATTTTTGTAAAATTGAGAGTTGCTGTACTTGAAGGCTTATGAGTGTTGCTAAAATTCATGAAATGATTTTTAATGATTATCATTGGTTAGAGGGGTGTCTCTTGTTGAAATTGATATGCAATATGTAGGCCCCTTATGTTAGGTACATGAGAATCAGAAGTAAAATGCGAAACCTGCGGCTATGACTGTTGTGCTGACTTTACACAGTGAAATTGCAAGTTACAGACGGGAGGTAAAATAACACGAAAAGTAGGTGGATGGGACATTGAAAACTATACACCGGTAAGTTTGTGACATGTGATAGTGCAACATGCACGCGGTACGGAAGGTCAACCCTCTGCAGGGAATTAGCTGGGGGAGGTCTAAAAAGCTGAAAAATCACGAAAAATTAGCAAAATATGAAAGGGTCAAAATCTCATAAAAACCAGTATGTAGAGAATTTTACAGGTTTTGATTAGTAATTTTCTTCAGAAATTGGTGATTGGCCTTATAAAGAGTGAATTAAAGGTATTTGTGCTGAATGGGAACTGAGGCAATTCTAGTTACAGAGTTCCGAAGACATGCATCCCTTGGCTACAATGAATTGTATCAAAAAAACTGTCCCCTGCCACCTTCAAGACTATATGGTATTTTCATATTTCTCCTTTGAGTGTAATTTTGAGTGGATTTTGTACCATAAGTAATACATTTTGTGAAAATGGATGATTTTCTTGGCTATAGATGTCATGACATGATTTATTAGCTAAAATATTCAAGGGGAGTAACTCCCTCTTAAATGTGTAGAATGACCACCACTAGAGTAAATTGGCTTAGAGAGTAGGCATTTCCTATCCTGATGACAATTAATAGGCTTAAGTTAATTACTGAGATAAGAATAAATACTTTAAAACAGTTTTTATCAATTAAATCATTAAATTTATGAATTTGCAGCCATTTTGCTGTCTGATTTTATGAAATAACATTAATCCACCTGACTTTATATCACCCACTTTTTTTAAAACAGCATATTTTTATTTCAAATGAACTTTACATGTAGACAAATGCAGTTATCAAAGTATACAATATGTCAAAAAACTCAAGTTTTTGCTCCTTCCTATCAAAAAATGGTATTTTAGATGTATTTACAGAATTGAAAAAGCCACCCCTTCTTTCCAATGGACTCCATTACCATTACATGTAGGATATGTACATATATGTACATTTGACCTTGAAATAACATCTGCTATGATAATTACTCTTGAAATGATCAAGAAACAACATATTTTTACCCTTTTATTGTATATATTCATCAAAAATGTAGAAAAACATGTAAAATTTGAACATTTTTGATGGAATTCTCATCCGTCCCCAGGTACCCGGGTGTGTTTGAATTTCATTTTAATTAAACGCACACATCACACTTGTAGGTCTTACTAATTTAGCAAAGTTAAAAGGAGACTAGAAACCAGACTATATAAGATATCCACTAAATATGATTATAGGCTTAGTTTTTCATGAAAACAAGAAATCACATGTAGGGCGACATGACTTTTTGTGAATAAAAATGCTACAAATCATCCATTTACCAAAAAAAGATCAATTTTAAATATCAGTGATGGTTGTTTTCAATTATGTGTAAGAAATGACTCAAGGAAACTGCCACAGGTATCATAATATTGGGTTAAAGTGTTCAATCTAATGCTTCATGTGAAAATCAAAAGATAGGGGGAGGGTATACATGTAAAGGGATTTCTAAGTGATGTGATGCTTTTATCATGATAATATCAAGCAGATATATGTAGTATTGAATAAGGTTTCTTATTTAAGGAGATTGAACAACAGTTGACCTCTAAAAGATAAGGTAAAGATGCTTTATTTATGGAGAGCCCTGTGAATCTGTGCTAAATAGAGGAAAGTGGAAATGGTGGGTTCACTTAAATGGCCATATTTTTCTTAAACCTCAATGGAATTGGCAAAATGTGGTGTACTTTTTTTCAGAATAGCATAAGCTTTTTAATTTTAAGACAAGATGACTTTTCAGAGAATGTTAGTGTATGTTAAAGGTAGCAAGGGACAGTTTCGAATAAAGTACCCGTCAATATTTTTGTAAAATTGAGAGTTGCTGTACTTGAAGGCTTATGAGTGTTGCTAAAATTCATGAAATGATTTTTAATGATTATCATTGGTTAGAGGGGTGTCTCTTGTTGAAATTGATATGCAATATGTAGGCCCCTTATGTTAGGTACATGAGAATCAGAAGTAAAATGCGAAACCTGCGGCTATGACTGTTGTGCTGACTTTACACAGTGAAATTGCAAGTTACAGACGGGAGGTAAAATAACACGAAAAGTAGGTGGATGGGACATTGAAAACTATACACCGGTAAGTTTGTGACATGTGATAGTGCAACATGCACGCGGTACGGAAGGTCAACCCTCTGCAGGGAATTAGCTGGGGGAGGTCTAAAAAGCTGAAAAATCACGAAAAATTAGCAAAATATGAAAGGGTCAAAATCTCATAACAACCAGTATGTAGAGAATTTTACAGGTTTTGATTAGTAATTTTCTTCAGAAATTGGTGATTAGCCTTATAAAGAGTGAATTAAAGGTATTTGTGCTGAATGGGAACTGAGGCAATTCTAGTTACAGAGTTCCGAAGACATGCATCCCTTGGCTACAATGAATTGTATCAAAAAAACTGTTCCCTGCCACCTTCAAACATTCATATTAAGTGCGATGGCCTAGCGCATGCGTACCAATAATAGCCTGGATTAATCGGAAAACCTTGGCAAGTACGGTGCCTACATTAAATTCTATGTAATCGACCGAGACTTGCTGATTGCAATAAAAAAAAGGCGAAAGTGCGCAGATGCGAAGGCCAAACTGCGAAGTTGGGAAGGAGCAATAGTAGCTAGTATCGCTCCTTCGCCTTCGCACCTTCGCACTTTAGTCATCGCATCTTCGCGCTTCGTCGTCTCATCTTCGCACTTTTGCTCCTTCGCCTTCACACAGTCGCCTTTGCAACTTCGCATCTTCGCCCTAAGGTCGAAGTTGTCCTATCGATATATGTAAATGTAATTGTTAAAGGGGCATGGTCAAATTCTATTTTTCTGTTTCCATTATTTACAATGCTTAAGGAAAGCATTTCTACTGATCAAATGAGGGTCAGTTGTAAATTATAAGCAAGATACAGGGCTCACAATTCTTTGTCATGTCAACAAGGCTCGTGCCCTGTTGTCGTTAACATAGGTTCAATATACCAGTAAAAAATCTTTTTCAAGCTGATTTGTCTATCTTCTTATTCATTTTAAGCATAAATAAACAGTTCCTTATGTTTAACACATTCATTAGGTCTAAAATTTTCACTTCAACATTCAAAATGTAAACAAAAGCTTAGTTTACATATCAAAGAATGGCAGGCTCTATAACTTGCTTATAACTAAACGAATAACACTCAAATTTTGGTTGCCTATTGAAGATGCCTTACTGAGCATTGTGAACATTAAAATCGGAAAAATAATTTTTTGACTAAAATCGTGACCATGACCCTTTAAAATGACAACCATACCCCGATGCAATACGTCAATGTCTTGATATAACGGAAGGATTTTTATTTTCTAAGAAATACCCTTTTTTTCACTTTAAGTTTATTTAAATATGAATTATAATTTCTGTCACTTTCTGTAAACTGCATTATAGTGTAACGACTATTTCACAAATAATAAAAAAATATACTGAAAAAACTTTAATCTACAAGGGGGTCATTATTCTACAGGGGTCACTTTTCTTCATGTGGAGTGTGCTCATTTTAATGAAAATGTCACTTACTATTCAGGCAAAGGGGTCATTTTTCTACGTAGAATAATGACCGGGGGGTCATTTTTCTGCGTAGAATAATGACCGGGGGGTCATTATTCTACGTCGAAAAATTCCCCCGGTCATTATTTTACGGGGGTCATTATTCTTCATTACACCGGCAACTAAGCCATGTCAAAATCAATATGTGTATCACCGTGCCTTTTTCAAGGCCTTGTTAATAATAACATACATGACCACGCCTTATACGAAGGTCTTGTCATAAGCAATAAACATGACAATGACTTCTTCATAGCCCTGTCAAAATCAATATATACAATAGTGCTTACAAAATGCATACAAGCATTCTTTCGTTTACATATAAC